>NC_051186.1:11855219-11906276 GCF_013339695.2 Rhipicephalus sanguineus
ATTAGTGAACCTCGAGCCGCCTCACCTGCAGAGAGGTTCCCAGTAACACCCTCGTGTCCCGGGGCCCAGTTATTGTTTGGGTATAGCTACTGTCCAGTTCACTGCTGCTTTCGGTAAGTATCCGGTGTGCCTTGGCGCCGACTTTTCCTTTCTGATAATTTCTGCATGCTGCCTGAGAGTCTGTGATAATTGTTATTGGAGCGTTGCGCTCCATACCTTCTCTTATAGCTAAGGCAATGGCTATTTCTTCTGCTTCTATAATGGTTGCTCGAGAAACCGAAGCACACACAAATCTTACCTAGCTTATTGGCAGCCGTGAAAACCGCATTAACGTCGTATCTACTTCCTACTTTCTTTAGCCTGTGAGATACGCAATGAATGTATGGTATACCTACGACACGTTTCTTCCTATCGCTTTCTGCAACCATGCTCAGATTTAACTTAATGGACTTCTTTAACGTTCAGCGACTGTGTCCACTGAATCACGGCCACAGTTCCCAATAGTCAATGTTACGCGGTAACATGAATAAGTGTCAGACAGCACCCGGGAGCAAAACTTGAGGCTAAATAGCATTCATATAAGCGCCAATTTTGAAAATGGGCATTTATAGGCACATGTGAGCATTTAGGCACGAACGCCAAAAATAGGCATTCATAGGCACTATAAAAACACTAGAAAAGCCCTTCCTAACCTCTAATTCATGCTCATATATCAAAATGGCGCGATACGAGCACAAGCAACAAAATAGACATTTGCCTAAAATCCGGGCTCTAATAATAATCCCTCCCATCACTCCTCGTCTTTGCACCACCGGCCCGTTCTGCCGGGTTGCCATTCGCTTCTCCCTTCGTTCTGTGAACGCGATGAGAAGCTGGCGGTAATCAGTACAGTCAGAGTCGTACAGTCGAACGTGGAAAAAATTACACCATCTCCCGCTAAAGTGGACTTGCACGATCGCGTTCCGTTGGCTTTCATTGGGCATGCTACCGACCTCGGATCGTTAATAACGGTGTTATTCGCGTGCCCTTCGCTTTGCAGCTTTGTCTTAAGTGGACACAATTGGGCTGATGCTGACGCGTGCTTGCGTCAGCCCACTCACTGACGGGACTGTTGCTTCTATCACGCTTCATCGGAAGCACCAATGGAGTCAAGCAGAGTCAACCAAAGCAAGCGCTGCACTGAACGCGCGCTGCGCTCTAATCGCTTAGAGGAGGAGAGTAACGCAGAGAGTAGCGCATTTGCCGCGAAAGCAAAAGCGAGAACGCAGGAGAAGTGGAGAGAGTAACGCGCAGCGATCGGAGAGAGGGAAGGAGGAAAGGCGCGCATGCGTAGTGTGAGTGCGGACTACCACGGCGCGTGCGGATTACCATGCCGCCTTACATACCCCCGAGCAAGAGATGCGTCGCATCTAAAAGATGCCTTACGGTGCCGTGGCGTGCACCATCCCGAGAAGCACGCTGAGTATGATTTTGAAAAACAAGGCCGACATTAGCGCCGAGATAGACTAGGCGACTCCGGCGCCCAACGAGTACGCACAGCTGCGTATGAAGATTTTGAGGCGCTGTTTACATCGATATCATATTTTATAGCGAATATGGCGCCTCTGCCTATAACTCCGCATCCCCAACTACAAACCAAGTAAAAATAAAAAAAAAGCGCTTATTGCCTTGAAGGCCTGTTTTTTACTGACAGTGAGTAGTGCCGTGAAGTAGGCTTGCGCACCAAAGTTCGCATCGAAAATGCAATTAATTCATCAACAGCAGTATACGGAATTATCCTATATATCGAAGTGATTCCCGTCCTTGCGAGTTCGATATATGCGGGTTCAGCTGTATCTCACCAAAGTGCAGCATTGCAAATGCTCTACATGCCAAAACTTGTTCCGTAACCAGAAATCCATCTCCTCCCCCTCCTTTTCGTGTGCTTTTAACTGGACGAATTCCTTCATTCTCGCTTTAAACAAAAATTATCGCCTAAATTCAGTACAAACTTTTTGTCTGCCATAGGATATGCGACAATGTTGACAGTTGACAATGTCCACGGGATTCGTCGGACTATGTATCTTGTATTTTTTTTCGACAACGTGGATTTTTGAGGGAACATTGTGTATTTAAAATGTCAATGGAAAACGTACTTCTCGACTATGTATGTCTTGTTTTTCAACATGATATAATGAATTATCTTTCTGGAGAAAACACGGATGTATCGTCGTCCAGTCGGATAATTTCACTCTTGGCGAGATTCTTCAAACTGCATGACGACATAGCTTTTGTCTTGGCGTTTTCAGTTCCCTACAAATTGCGCATCAACTCACTTATTGATTAATTGACCACACCTGTCGAGCCGTGGCAGCTGCTCTCCGCAGTGGGTTGGTTGTGGGACGGTGTCATGGGAGCGTAAGAAATCAGGAAATAAACCTTAAAGGGGTCATGAAGCACCCCTTGGGCTGATTGAAAAAAACACATCCTGCGGAAAGCTGACACGGCTATGAACTGCTCTGCCAAATATTACAGTCGTGCGCGCCGCGTAATGGCCACAAGCGGAGCGCGAAGTTGCCGTTTCCCCAGGCACCCTCTTTTCAAACAGAGGCCGGTTCTCACTCTCGTCGGTGGGCGGGGCGTCTGTCCGCTGTACGTCGTAAGAGACATAGCATGCTTATTGGCCGATAGCCGACGTAAATCGAGAGCGGCGTTCGGATCAGATGCGCTTCTTGCCGCGGGGTGCCGCCACTTGCCGGCGCCGCACTCCTCAGTACACGGTAGCCGCACTCGCGCAAGCGAATCACAGCGGGAGAGCGATCGCGTTTCATGACGCGCGCTGGCGTAACTTCTTTCCCCCATGCCATCCCTCCCTGTCTAGCTTCCAGTGCGCTCTTCGGCACGAGAAAAGAGAGAAAGCGCTGGGAGCCAAACCCCCGTAACTCCGCTGATTCTTGACGGATTCGAGAAATTTTTGCGGCAATCGAATCGGGAGGCAGTACACTCCGATACTGAGACCATTAGATCATTACTTGGAAAAGTGGTTCATGACCCCTTTAAAGGAGGACAAAAACTGCAACTCAGAAGTAATTTGCTGTGCACTCTTTTATCATCCATTAATAGATAACTTTGACGGCTGTATAGGCATCGAATATTGCCAGCATAAATGTACTACAGCTTAGCTGTATTTTCATGCAGTCTTCATATATGTTCCTCCTACGATTTTGGATGCGATTCACTTTAGTCGATATGCCATAGTTGTACATGATGGTTTTGTACACCAACGCAATATTTCACCTCGACAGCCACACACACAACATTGAATGTTGTGGTCTCCGATATTATTTGGCAGGGTCTAAAGCAGTGGTTCTCCAATGGGAGTCTGCGAAGCCATCTTCGGGGGTCCGCCTAAGCCACCGTCGAAAACAAAATGCGTTTTTTTTTTCGAAACACACTACGTCCCGTGACAGCGGCCCCTTCTGTATTTTTCATATGCTTCACCGCATGACAGTTTTAGGTTTGGCGGAGCTCACTTATGATTCTCCTTCTCTATGAGACGGCTGCAAAGCTTTTGTTGCAGTTTTCTACGACATATGCATGCGAGCATACTTTTTCTAGGCTTGCGTATTTGAAGAGCAAACATAGAAACAGGTTTATTGTCGCTGCAGGCTGCACAGTTTGTTGACAAGCTGTTGAGATCGAATATGCGTGGCACTTTAGTTCGACCATTGTTTGCAAGAGAGAAATAAAGGGCACCTATTTCACGCTGCATGTTGTGTTAACTTATAACCCCCCCCCCCCTCGCTCTCTGCAAGGGGTGCCTCACCACTTCCACCAGTCCACAAGGCGTTTTCATACCATCGATGGCGGTGAAGCACTGGTCTAAAGGACAACTTAAGCACTTCGCAGTGCGCTTGCGCCTCATCGATAACTGTTAGGCCTCCATGCGTTACAACCACCGCACCAAAATTGTTATTGAGATCTTCGCGCAACTTCTCTGTTCTGTGTGAGAGATCTTGTCTCCAGTGCTATGGGACGTCCACGCAACATTTCAAGCCTATACAGAAATCATAGCGGTCGGACAAAAGACAAAATATCTTTCTAGCCAAATCATAACGTGGTTCACGAAAGATACGCATTGCTTACCTTTGAGGATATTTTGCGTGAGTCGGAAAGCACTGACGATATGTGAGAAGACTGTCGTCGCCAACCACAAGTCCGCTAGACATTACGTTACTTTGGATAAAGACACGACACCTATACACGATGACGTGCGCGTCATTCAAGGCTCGGGGAATGCAATCGTGTTCGATGTTCGCACTCAGACATGTTTTTCCGCATTTGCGCATCGCCTGCTTAATTGATGCAATTTCAGGCGCACTGTAACCGAATTTTTCCATGATTCGGGCCACCATGAAATGTACGCATGGCCTCATGGTTCCGTAATCGAGTCGTGAGACGAGTTCCTCTACGCGCCTAACTTGAGGCGAGTGGCGTGGAACATTGCGAGATGCGGTGATGTTCGTCTGAGTGAATTGAACCAGAAAGAACATGCCCAGCATCCAAGGGACAATGGCGACTTTCGCCGATGTCGAGATGGACTTTAACACTGAAGGCGGACACCGCCCGAGATACGTACAGAAGAAAAACAGAATGAAATCCGATTGGTCGGGGGCTTCTTCATGGCGTCGCTGAGTTCGAATTCTCGATATCAAAGTGGCTACTACTGCCAGGGGAGCCAATATCAGAACGATGCCGAAGAATGACAGCCAGGTCAAAGCAAACGATGGCGCAATGGGCCCTTGCCGACCGGTTATGAAACAGAGTGAACCGAGTGGCATGGTGACATAGCCGTAATATGAACCCGGATTTATTCGGTCGGACTTGCCCAGGATGAAATCCGCGCGCCTGTCTAAGAGTAACGAGTCTGTACCACCGCGGTTGCACACCTCTTCCAAAGTGTTGTTGAGTATGCGGTAAGCCTCCCCGAAAGTTAGTGTGATTCCTCGAAATCGAAAGCAAGTTTCGTTGCTTGCATCGTCTACAGCGTACCTTATCAATTCGTTCTTGGTGTATGTTCCAGCGGGTGGTACGGGATCTCTGAACTTGTTGTCCTGTGTCGTCGTGAGTACTCTGCGTGCGGCACATTTTCGGTAGCCATCCCAAGCCACGTTCATTTCGGTATCGGTAACCGTGATCACCTGACACACGTGGCCGTTGAATGCCTGCAGGATCTCTCTGTGCTCGCGCACTGAAAAGATCCACTGAATGTACGGGCGATACTTCTGAAACCACTTTACATTCGATACGAACGCTCTCGACCATTGTGACTCGTGGAACTGTGCGAGAACTACGCCGGGCCTCGGAAAGACAGTGCCGTCTTGCGTGACGTATTCCATGAACTTCATGAAGCACGCATGTCTTCCCACGCAATTCCACGTCGTCACTGGGACAGGAAAATGCCCCGTTGAATTCCCCAGTAACAGTTTGTTGCCTGGGAAAAATATTACTGCTACGGGAGATGGAGCTGCAAGGGCCTCGTGTGCATCAAGCGCCAAGCGGTTGAGCTGTCCCGAAACCGAAGCGAGACCGAGAAGCAACAGAAAAGATAATCTTCGAGCCTGGAACATGTGGATGCTGTCCTTCAATGTCTGCACCCTCATACGTTTTACTCACTTGTCCTAACGAGGTCGTTGGTTTTCGCGCACTCTTCTTGCAGAAATTCGCCTAACTTTGTGTAACAGATCCCGTATATCTTGGAATATATGCGCTTATATTATAACCTCCGATTTAGTGAGATCTCCAGGAATATCAATGCTATCATCGAACGATCGTTCTACATTCCTTGCCAGGAAATTCGAAGCGACCTTCGCGATTGTTGAGCTCGCACTCAGTAAATATCGGGGAACATTGTCGACTACTTCGTAGTGGGTGGCTACTCTAGCTGCAATGTACCGGTCGCCAAAACTGCAGTAAAGAGAAGGAGGTGAGTCGGAAAGAGATGGACTTCGATCAGCCACAGGTACGTTCTATTCTGAGTAATGTGGTAAAATACCGACTCAAGAGCAGTCCGGGCGTACATTGATTGTCGCAAAATGACATGTTGGTACGTGTTTTTTCTCCAACGTTTCTTGTGTCTAGCAAGGTTTTCGTAAGAACGCGACAACCGAAGATAAACTTAGATTGCAAGGAAATCAGAGAGCGCACTTTTGTTGAAGTAATTACAAAGCCGCAGCGGCCATACCTCGCCTGGATGGTCTGTGTCGCCCCACATCCGCGATAATTCTACAGGACAAGGTAATCCGCAATGTTTCGTGAACAATAATTACCTTACCCGTCATGGCAGCACTCGGTGTAGTTGCGTCTTTTTGATGCAGTCAGATGAAGAGGACAATTTTGCTTGACGGAGTTGCATAACCGGTGGTTTCACTAGGTATAATTTTCTGAACAGGCTCTTTGGTACTTGTGAAGTTGGTGCTGCTGAAACCAACGTAATGACAAGTTTGAGAAGTTGCATCGATCGACCGCGGATATGTGTACTTGTACATTTTTCGTGATAAGGGAGGTAGTAAAATTGAATTGAACATATACATGCCTCGCTGTCTCATCAAGAAAATGCTTTCCACGGGAAACAGCTTTCCTCAAGGCATCTTGCAGACTTTTGTTTCCCGTAAACTGCGTAATCGCCATATATTACCTAATCTATATGTATAGCCTTCTCTACTGCAGCGATATATGCAGCAGTGACTGGCTCATTTTTGGCAGAATTACGCAACGAAAGGTGAAACGTTACCCAAATAGATTTTTAAGCTTAAGCTTTAACTGATTAAATTATTTCGCACCCCCAATATCTTAAGCTTTAAGAGCGCACGGATAGATGTAACCAGCATAGTGGGACTTGTTCTGTTGAGGAAGACAGTCTACACGAGGTATGGGGAGCTGAGCTATTTGGTAGACATTCATGTTAAAAGACTGGGCATGCAAATGCGGACACGAGAGAGAAGTCAAGACAACACAAACACGTTTGTGCTGTCTTGGCTTCTGTCTTGCGTCCGTGTTTGCAGGCCCAGTCTTTTATCACGAATATCCAGGAACGCTGCGTGATCTCGACTGGTGTCAGTAGACGGCTCATACCCTTGTACGTTCTGCGCTCTCACCGCTTACATTGCGTTGAGGGGACAGACAGCACGAAAACCGCTTCGCTAAGAGGAGCGGCCGTACTGCTTTATGCCAACGTTTTGTAGCGTTACGTAAGGTCGGATCCTAATGGAGCAATCCGCAAGTCTTACTTCAATAACATTCCAGTTTGTTGCTATCGCGCTAACTGCTTCGTCCTTGCGGCGAAACTGTGAGTTTTCTTTTTTTAAGAGTAAGCAGTCTGAGCAGTACGGTGGTTGAAGAAGGCACGTATTCATGCGTATCAGACATGTCCAAAACGTGTAAGCACCTGTGCGGGATTGGAGATACTGAGGGATACGTGTATTATTAGGCCATTTTCTCGCACAGTGCAAATCTCCAAATGTGCATCTTTTATTGCGCACAATCTCCATTTTACTGTTAAAAAACAAAGATTACAAACCCGCCGCTCACACTAGACTGAGATATTCATTTAACATCCAGTTTTGCACTAGTCATCAAAGCCCCTTTAAAACATAAGAAGTGAACAACTCATTGGAGCAAATAGTGTTTTCTATCACTAAAAGGTGTTAGGTTTCCAGAAATTAGCGATGAATTATCTTGAGCAAATTCATTTGTGTTAGCGTAAGCGCATCACTTGGAAACAAATTCACCGCAAAAGAATTCACTTCATTGTAAAGCGTCGCAACGCGAAGCAGCGGTGCGGTCCGCATGTCGGATGCTCGAAAAGATGAAACAAGTGCTATTTTGTTGTGTGGTCGCTAGTTGGCGCAGGTTATACGTTTTGTGCTATTCCGAGTTGCTCCAAAATTCTTGCGAGTAGGTGAACTGTCAACGAGCCGCTTTGAATGAGAACACAACATTGTCTGCATGCACCTTAAAACAAAAGCAGGCATAACGCACGTGTGTCAATCATGAGTCTACGACAGGTTCACCCCTATGTAGCACGCAGACAAAAAAAAAAAAAATGCGGCGGATCCCACGCACTGTGGGAATCGATGTAATGCGAAGCAGCCGGCAGAGAGCTGCTACATCGCCTTGTCTGTCTTTGAGACAAGTGAAGTCATTCATGCCATGGCATCTAGTTCACTATATATCGCATGTTTGACATGCATTCATGCATGTACCCTCCGGTATATGCCATGCTAATGAAGCGCATATTCAGGAATATACAATGCATGACCTATCATTCATGTTCATGACGCACTAGTGTCATGCCATACCAATTTCGGTATATATGAAGTTAACAAAACGACCGGATGCGCACCATGACAGTGTCATGTAAATCATGACGTACATGACATGCATGTCATGATATTCATGTTGCCACCTCTCATTTATGTGGCCATACAGTCGCGTCGCGCAATACTAATATTTGCATATATCAAGCTAGCCAACGGCCGCGAGTTCACCATGAGTGTGTCATGTAAATCATGTCGTATATGACATGCGTGCCATGGTTTTCATGTTACCACCATGTCATTTATGTTCGTCATATAGTCGCGTCACGCAATACCACTTTTGTTGTATATCACGTGAGCGAAACGGCAGCGATCGGTCAATGAGCGTGGCATGTAAATCATGTCGCACATGACTTGCATGTCATGATTTTCCCGTTAACACCTCTGATTTACGTTCATCACACAGTCTTGTCGTGCTTTACCAATTTCGGTGTATATCAAGCGGGCGAAACGGCAGGGATTGGACAATGAGCGTGGCATGTAAATCATGTCGTACATGACTTGCATGTCATGATTTTCACGTTACCACCTCTGATTTACGTTCACCATACAGTCTTGTCGTGCTATGCTAATTTTAGTCCATATCACGCGAGCGAAACGGCAGCGGTCGGACAATGAGCGTGGCATGTATATCATGTCGTACATGACTTGCATGTCACGATATTCGCGTTACCACCTCTGATTTACGTTCATCATACAGACTTGTCGTGATATACCAATTTTGGTGTATATCAGGCGAGCGAAACGGCAGCGATCGGACAATGAGCGTGGCATGTAAATCATGTCGTACATGACTTGCATGTCATGATTTTCCCGTTACCACCTCTGATTTACGTTCATCATACAGTATCGGTACGCAATACCAATTGTGGTGCACATATATTCAGCGATACGGCCGCGAGGGTACCATGAGCGTGGCATGTAAATCATGTCGTACATGACATGCATGTCACGATTTTCAGGTTACCATGTGTCAGTTATGTTTGTCATAAAGAAATGTCTCACCATACCAGTTTTGGTATGTGTCCATTCATTTAAACGGCTACGAGCGACCAGAGACCACGTAATGTAAATCATGCTGTACATGACATGCGTGTCATGATTTGCACATTAGCACTTGTCCCTTGTGTTCGTCATACACTGTTATCACGCCATACCAATTTTGATATATATCAAGTTAACGAAACGGTAGCAAGAACCCCAAGACCGTGACATTTATGGACGGAGTTATGGACGAGCCCGGACGGAGTTATGGATGGAGTTATGGACGAGCCCGATGATTCGCACGGCCGAAGTTCGAGTACGCTCAGTGCTGTTTCGACGTCTGGTTCATCACACGCTGACGTATTTGGTTCCTCCATAGCTGACAACCTTACGCAGGTCCAGCGTTCCCAGCTTTTGGACCTGTTGGAAGAATTTCGCCCTTCTTTTGATGTCGCTCAAACTTCTCTCGGCCGCACGTCGGCCGTTACGCATGGCATCGACACTGGCGACCACCTGCCACTGCGGCAACGTCCATATCGCGTATCTCCCGCCGAACGCCGTGTAATCACCGAGCAAGTCGACGACATGCTTCGACGTGATGTCATTCGACCCTCTAACAGACCCTGGGCGTCTCCTGTCGTTCTTGTTGCGAAGAAGGACGGTTCTGTGCGCTTCTGTGTGGACTACAGACGACTCAACAAGATCACTCGTAAGGACGTGTATCCACTGCCGCGAATAGACGACGCGATTGACAGCCTGCAAGGCGCCGAATTCTTTTCATCTCTCGATTTGCGCTCAGGGTACTGGCAAGTACCTATGGCTGATGACGCTCGACCGAAGACCGCCTTTGTCACGCCCGACGGCCTGTACGAATTTAACGTCATGCCGTTTGGGCTGTGTAATGCGCCCGCCACCTTTGAGCGCATGATGGATACCGTTCTGCGCAACCTGAAATGGCACACGTGCTTGTGCTACCTCGACGACGTCGTCGTGTTTGCTCCGGACTTCTCCACGCATCTTCAACGCCTACGGCATGTTCTGACGCGTTTGAGCGACGCCGGTCTGCAACTGAATCTAAAGAAGTGCCGATTTGCAGCACGGCAGCTGACAATCCTCGGTTACGTCGTGTCCAAGGACGGAATTCTTCCTGATCCCGCCAAGCTTCGGGCCGTGACTGAGTTCCCCAAACCTACGTCCGTCAAAGAAGTGCGCAGTTTCGTAGGACTGTGTTCCTACTTTCGGCGCTTCATTCGAAATTTCGCGACTATCATATCGCCACTGACGAAGCTTCTCGGCAGTAACGGGCCCCTCCATTCGTGGTCGTCGGAGTGCGACGACGCTTTCGCAAAGCTCCGTCGTTTGTTGACGTCGCCTCCCATACTACGCCACTACGACCCTGCGGCCCCTACAGAGGTACACACAGACGCTAGCGGTGTTGGCCTTCGCGCTGTCCTTGCGCAGCGCAAACCAGGGTTCCCTGAATATGTCGTGGCCTATGCAAGTCGTACGCTTACTAAAGCCGAGACCAATTACACCGTCACCGAAAAGGAATGCCTGGCGATCATCTGGGCCCTTACGAAATTCCGACCTTATTTGTATGGTCGCCCATTTGATGTCATCACCGACCATCATGCACTATGCTGGTTGTCGTCATTGAAGGATCCCTCAGGCCGCCTCGCCCGCTGGGCACTTCGCCTACAGGACTACGATATCCGCGTGCTGTACCGCAACGGACGCCAGCATGCTGACGCCGACGCACTCTCGCGCTCCCCCTTGCCTGACGACAATACTTCCAGCTCAGTGTCTCACAATGCCGTTTCGTCTATCGACATTCAAACCATCGCCACTGAACAGCGCAAGGATAACTGGATTGCTTCACTGATAGCCTTGCTGAGTGATCCATCGGCGACACCATCCACTCGCGCATTGCGTCGTCAAGCGCACCATTTCGCCGTTCGCGACGACCTCCTCCACCGACGCAATTACGGCGACGGCCGCCAGTGGCTACTCGTAATACCCCGCAGTCTGCGTTCTGACATATGCGAGTCGTTCCACTCTGACCCGCAGTGTGCACACTCTGGTGTATCGAAAACCTACCACCGCATTCGCCAACGGTACTTTTGGCGAGGGATGTACCGCTACGTGCAGAAGTTCGTTCGCTCCTGCATCGATTGTCAGCGCCGCAAAACTTCAACGCACCTGTCGCCGGCAGGTGCAACCTCTACCTTGCCCTGACCGGCCGTTTGGGCGCGTTGGCATCGATTTGTATGGACCACTTCCTCTAACGTCGGCTGGTAACCGCTGGGCCATCGTCGCTGTTGACCACCTTACGCGATACGCCGAAACTGCCGCCCTCCCAGCGGCTACAGCGCGCGATGTTGCCTCCTTCCTGCTGCACCGATTCATGCTGCGCCACGGTCCACCCCAGGAGCTGCTCAGCGATCGAGGTCGTGTCTTCTTGTCCGAAGTCGTCGAAGCCATTCTCAAAGAGTGCAACGTTGTTCACCGGAAAACTACTGCTTACCACCCGCAGACGAATGGCCTCACCGAACGCTTTAACCGCACGCTCGGCGACATGCTCTCGATGTACGTCGCCGCCGATCACACAAATTGGGATGCCATTCTGCCTTTTTGTCACCTACGCCTATAATACCGCCCCGCAGAGCACTACTGGTTTCTCGCCCTTTTTCTTATTGTACGGCAGGCACCCGTCGCACACAATCGACACAATCCTTCCATACAAGCCGGACCCGTCTGAGTGTGCGCCTATTTCTGCCACAGCAAGACTTGCTGAGGAGTGTCGGGAGCTTGCCAAGACATTTACTACGAATAACCAAGAGCGGCAGAAGAGCATTCGCGGTGACACCACCACTTCTGCGCCCACGTTCGTCCCTGGAGCACTCGTATGGCTCTCGGTCCCTACCACTGCACCTGGCCTCTCTTCAAAACTACTGCCGAAATACGACGGCCCCTACCGTGTCGTTGAACGCACGTCCCCGGTCAACTACGTGATCGAACCCCTTGAACCATCTTCGGACATGCGCCGTCGAGGGCGCGACATTGTCAACGTGGAGCGCCTGAAACCCTACCATGACCCGCTCATAGTGACAAGCAGTTAGGTCGCCAGGCGGCTCCCTTTTCGTACCCGGGGTAATTGTAGCGAAGCGTTGGAAGCCTGTAATGGGTCGCCCTCTCGAGCGCTTACTAGTGGGTCGTCCTCTTCCGCTCTTCTCGAACAGCACGCTCCTCGCGCTCAGAGTCGGCACCCCGCCTTGACTGTCGCAGTCGTTTATCGTCGCCGAGTGCCCGCTAATAAACGTCTTTATAAAACAACAAACATATACATTTTTTGCGCATGCTCTCACAAGGCAAGGAAAAAAAGAGAGAAGAAAACACTTCTGTGTGGCACGAGGCGACTATCTTAACAACGTTAGCGGTTACAGTAATCTAAAAAAAGATATTTCCTTGTCATGGAGGGCAACTGACTGCTGACTGACGCAATTTTGCCCTGCCTTTTGAATTTTGTGGGCCTCGAATATTTCCCTCGTCAGCTGGTCCCGGTGGCGGAAAAGAACCCTCGTTCTCGAATATTCTGGCGTGCACCCGCAGTCCCGGCAGTGTATGGCCAAGTGTGTCACAGGCGCTGTACTTCCGAGGGAATTTTGGTGCTCCCTCAGTCTCTTATTTACACAACGCCCCGTCTGACCAATATAAACGTTTCCGCACGTGAAGGGTATGTTGTATACAACTCCAATGGCACATGGTACAAACATATTCTTGTGCTTGATGAGGCATGCATTGTTCACCAACGGGCCTTTTTCGGCGCGTTTCCGCACGGCCGCGCAAACATTGCCGACCTTATTCTTGGCAAATGCGCTTGGTCATGGTATTGAAGTAGTTTTCGCGGCCAAGAATAAGGTATTATTCTTGTATTCATTTCGAAGCATGTTTTGTTTTTTTCGGACTCGACCAAAGGGTCGAAGGGGACTTCGGTGAAAACTGTCCTCCCTAAAAGACAACCCTAGGCATGCCTTTGCCATATGACTCACCAAGCCAGCCTAGCTAGCGTCGCTGGTCACCAACGAAAGCTGCTTGCACTACAGCGCATTCGCACTTGCGAAGCGAAAAGAGAGCGAGAACGCCTGAGCGGGGAGCAAACTGTGTTCGCACGTGTCGAACACCTTAGCACTTGTACTGCCGCCGCCTTCTCCACTTGCACCTACTCTTCGTTAACAAATGAAGAGAATGCGTTCCATTTTGTACTTTTCTTGAGTTTCTAATTTCTTACCCAATTCAAGTTATGCATGCAAAATACGGAAAAGAAATTGTTTTCACCTTTTCGAGCTCTTGTTTCAGAAGATACACCAGCGGAAGCTACATAAACGGACACGCCGGCAGCGGCGGCAGCGGATTCGCCCAGCTGTGTAAAAGCGAGATGTGCTGGAGTACACCGACTCGGTGCTACTGCACCTTCTGATAATTCTCGACTTCTCGGTAATGTTAATCCAAATCAGACTGTTAAGAAACGCGTCCTTGTAGAGGCTCGGACTTTTGTGGTGCAGCACAGCGTAGTTTACGATTGTGCCGATGAGGATGACCACCGACTCCTTGGCCAAAGATTAGATTTTGCAGCCCGATGCTCATATCATTGTATGGGAGTGTATCACTGTATCATTGTATGGTATATTTGTATCATTGTGTAGTAGTGTATGGAGGTCAGGGGCGTAGCCAGAAATTTTTTTTCGGGGGGGGGGGGGTTCAATCATACTTTATGTATGTTCGTACGTGCGTTTGTATGTGCGCGTGTATATATACGCAAGCAAAAATGCAAATTTTCGGGGGGGTTTGAACCCCCCAATTCCCCCTCTCCCCCTTGGCTACGCCCCTGATGGAGGTGTATAGTAGTGGTAGGTACGGTTGTATATCATTCTGTGGTATATAATTCTATGGATTGTATGGTAGTGCAGATGTAGCGCAGTGAAAGTACGGATTCCTATAGAGCGGAAAGGCGTCCCGTTATCGCGTGGTCGAAAGATAGGCATCGAACCGATTTCGGACCGGCTTCAGACCGCATCTGCCTCGCTGCGCGGTTTTCCGACGAAGCGAGCGGATTCCTGGCGAGTTTTACCGCTTTCGCCTCCATAGAATCCAGGTTTAAATGCGCCTTACGTTTCCATAACAGCTTTCGCTGGAAAAAAACAAAAAGCTCACGCCATATCCACGAAGTGACTGATGATTGAGGAGCTGGCTTGAAGATAATCGGGTAAACCGTGAATGCTCCACACAATTCATCTACTGTCATATAAAGACGTCACACGTTTTTAAATGCGAAGCATTTCTTAGCGAACCTCTGGCACTTTGAGCGTTTCTATCTATCTATCTATCTAGCCGACTACGTCTGACTGCTCTCATGATCGCCTCCCCAACGTTTACCATGGGCCACGGTGTACGGGTATGCGCCACAGGTGATTAATAGTTTATATCTACCCAGGAACGGCGAGAACAGACATTGGTAACTTAAATGCGCGAGCGTTAAGAAAAACCGACATCGGCAGCGTTGACCCGACGAATGAAAAGAATAAAAATTATGATCCCAGCACGAATCGAACCCGAGCATTCTTGCGTGGCAATTAGGTATTCTACCACAGAGCCACGTCAGGTCTATAAACTGGTTTGAAAAAACAGCCTATGCAGGCGTAATGGTGGTGCGGCGTCACTTGTGGTTATGGTGCTGGCGATCTAATTTTGCAAGAAAGCAATAAATACTACATGATACTCCTACTATGTGTACTCCTACGATACAGGCGTCATATCAGATTAACATCTGTGGTTCCAGTGTTGGCTCCGCTTTTATAGCAGCCTAATAAAGATTACATTTGTGCTCCTATGATTCAGCAAGATATATTGAAGCAATGCTCGAACCAGGAGGAATGCAATAATAAAGTTACGTATGATATTAACATCATCGCACCGTAAAATGCACTTTGTCTGCCAGAACGACGCAGTGCCCTCATCATTTCTTACGAGGCTGGGCGATGGCCTCATGCTGACCGATGATGATGCCAGATTGATTGACAGTCGCTTTGTAGACTAGGCTACATAGGCCACATACGTCCATGTATTCTACGAATACGACAAGCGCCATTCACTGATGTTGGTCTGCGTAGCACTATCGAGGCCTACCAGCCTCGACGGCCTACACCCCAACAACGCGAAGGGTGACTTCAGGTTGCCGGCTCTATCGACATAAAATTTGACGACGAAACTACCGAGGCATCCATGATTTCCAACAACTGTACTATACCTCATACTTCACTACACATGGACCCCTCGTCACAGCGATCACGACCGGATCCAATAACAACTCATGACCAGCCGCTGGCGCTCACTGACCACGGTGATGATGACTTTATTCAAGAACTGTCAAGAACCTTTTCCACACATGCACACGGGTTCGTGAAATACGTGCGTGCGTTCTCCATCATAAGGGACAAGTATAAGCACTACATATCAGCTTACCGCTTCTTGTGTTGGTATTACCCAGGTTGCCGTTGGCAGCATTACTCAACTCTAAACGACTGGTTAAATAACACATATGAGGCTCTTCAGCATATATGGGTGCGTATAAAATTTTTACAGATCTTTAGCGTCATTTTGTATCGTTTCGCTCAGTAACAAAAATTACGTCACAGTCATCTTCCAGCCGCATGCTTCGCATAACATTGATTCCCACGGTACGTGGGATCTGCCGAATTTTTTATACTAGCGATTGTGGTCAGGTTGTTGTCGAACCAAAAGCGGTCGCAGACCTTGCAGCTGTGGCCGAACGTGTGGTCGAGGAAATCGAGGAAATGTGGTTTTGCCTGCGTTAATATCATCATCAAGGCGCTTGAAGAGCAAGAGGAAGAAGACTTCTCTTTCGCGCGAGCTGCGCCTGTAGCGGTCGCCTATGGAACTAAGGTTACGCTGGACATCGCCCCAGCTTAAGAACCTGTCAAGCCAGCTCCTAAAACGCCAGGCCTGCGCGGAAAGCGCAGCACATGCACAGCGAATTCTGGAAGAGCGGCATTTCTAGAGCCCGTTATAAACTCTATTGTGGCTGCTAATACAAGCACACTAGCAATGTAACCACTACGCCACAAATCGTAATTTTCGTGAAGTTGGGAAGCACCCAACCCGACATCGTTCGTCATTCAGCGAAGGAGGGAAGTACCATCTGTAAGGCATTATATGCGCTTTGTTGATGCGACGGTTGATGACGATAAAAAATTATGGCCGAGCCCTTTGTAATGGGTTGGAAGCTTTAAACGAGCTTAGTTACGCAATTCGCATTGTGTGATGCCCGGTCGTTCTTTAACCCTCCCACCACGCTTTCACTGGGCTCCCACGCAGAGGGCCCAGGTTCGAACCTCGTTCCATGTAGAATATTTTTTTCTTATTTTGCTTTTTTTTTCGCGTGATAATGGTTACGGACACCGGCGGCGGCGGCGGCAGCGGACAGCTACGGCGCCTAAAACGGCCTTTGTTGTGATCTCATAACAGCTTTCGCTATAAAAAACATGACAGGCCTGGGCGGAACGCGCAGCAAAGTCACAGCGAAAACTGGAAGAGCACCCTTTCTACAGCACGTCGTCAACTCTCTAAAGAAGTCAAAAGGTTGCCTTTTTTGATGAACAAATCACATTTTACAGCGAAAGCAGTTATGAAATCACAACGGCGCCACCGCCACCGCCGCTGCTAACGCGCGAAATAAGAAAAATCGAAATGACAAAGAAAAGATACGAGCTCTTTAACGCTCTCGCGTTAAACGTACTCAGGGTCAGACGAGATTCGAACGGTCGCCTATGGAACTAAGGTTACGCTGGACATCGCCCCAGCTTAAGAACCTGTCAAGCCAGCTCCTAAAACGCCAGGCCTGCGCGGAAAGCGCAGCACATGCACAGCGAATTCTGGAAGAGCGGCATTTCTAGAGCCCGTTATAAACTCTATTGTGGCTGCTAATACAAGCACACTAGCAATGTAACCACTACGCCACAAATCGTAATTTTCGTGAAGTTGGGAAGCACCCAACCCGACATCGTTCGTCATTCAGCGAAGGAGGGAAGTACCATCTGTAAGGCATTATATGCGCTTTGTTGATGCGACGGTTGATGACGATAAAAAATTATGGCCGAGCCCTTTGTAATGGGTTGGAAGCTTTAAACGAGCTTAGTTACGCAATTCGCATTGTGTGATGCCCGGTCGTTCTTTAACCCTCCCACCACGCTTTCACTGGGCTCCCACGCAGAGGGCCCAGGTTCGAACCTCGTTCCATGTAGAATATTTTTTCTTATTTTGCTTTTTTTTTTCGCGTGATAATGGTTACGGACACCGGCGGCGGCGGCGGCAGCGGACAGCTACGGCGCCTAAAACGGCCTTTGTTGTGATCTCATAACAGCTTTCGCTATAAAAAACATGACAGGCCTGGGCGGAACGCGCAGCAAAGTCACAGCGAAAACTGGAAGAGCACCCTTTCTACAGCACGTCGTCAACTCTCTAAAGAAGTCAAAAGGTTGCCTTTTTTGATGAACAAATCACATTTTACAGCGAAAGCAGTTATGAAATCACAACGGCGCCACCGCCACCGCCGCTGCTAACGCGCGAAATAAGAAAAATCGAAATGACAAAGAAAAGATACGAGCTCTTTAACGCTCTCGCGTTAAACGTACTCAGGGTCAGACGAGATTCGAACACGGACCCTCTGCGTGGCAGGCGAGCATTCTTCCACAGAGCCACGTTGCTGCTTGAATATCGGGAGTTTACAAGACGCTCTATAGTTGGATACAACTTTAGAAGTCGGCGGCATTTCCTCCTCAAAGGCTGATACAAGCCTGCAACAATGGGCGCGCACTCGGGACTGACGTCATGAGCAGGGCGGCCGGTGGCTCCGCCTTGGGAGAACATCGGCGCATGCATGAGCGGGACTATTTCTTTAGTCGCGGACGCGATCGGCTGCCGCGCTTCGATCGTCTGGGCGGGGCCTGTCCCGACTTAAGTTGTATCCGAGTATAGAAAGTCCGTTCTTCCAACTTTCGCTGTGACTGTGCTGCGGTTCCGCGCAGGTCTGGCGTTTTCTTTTTTTGTCTTCCTTTTGTTGTGTGTTTTTAATGGTTCAAAAATACCGGTTGACTTTGTGTCATATTAGGATTCGTGAAGAGGAAATATTCTTTTTAATTGACGGCCACTATCTCCAGTGGGACCTGAAAAAAAATTTGACTCTTGGCCAATCACACTGAGTGGGCAGGTGTCAATCATCTCAGGAGCACCATTATCATCACAATCGAAGTGCGCCAACGAAGTATTTAGTGCGCTTATCCAGTGAAATTATGACCACTAATCAAGTTAACGGGGCATAATATTGTACTTGCATGAAAGCGAAGATAGGATCTTCTCGGGAGCATCATTATCACAGTCATAATCATCATCAAAACGCGCTAAGAAAGTGTCCAGTGCGCGTATCCAAAGAACTTTAGAGCAATATTTAACCTATACTAACCAAGACTCTGCTTAAAAGTGAAACGAGAAGAAGGAAAATGACTGTGCGCGACAGAGACAAAGGTAATAAATAACATCAATGTACAAAGACAGAGTTCTGAAATCAAATGCCAGAGAGTTCTGCACTCAAAGTTCATGCGTCATTCATATGAAAGAGGCATTAGTGGGACGCGCACTTTCTCGTGCACGACTGGCATCAACAGTCTATATGGTACACAAGTGGTCCCGATGAAGCCGCTAGCAAGTGAAGATTCAGTGCACCGGAAGCCTTCACCTGTCGAAAAACGTGCATTTTTTGGGTGGGTTCATGGGGGAATTGACGGGACAGTGGAATACCTCAGCGAAGATTGGCGAGTTCATGGCCGGAACGTTGCATTCATCGAGCATGGTGTGGGTCCTCTTAGAGCAAAGGGAGTAGCAGTACGCGACAAAGAAAATCTGCAAGTCAGTGAACATCTCCAAATAAAGAACCTTGAAGTCTACCAGGGCTCGGTAGTCAACCGCCACGGCCGCTATGAAGGCCTCGAAAGCGATCTCTAGCCCTGGCATGACAGGCAGCGCACGTATCGGACGCCACGGGGCGCTGTCCGACCCTCCGCGAACATCGCAGTTAGCCTTGTTGGCATACGCTGCGGCAGCCTCGGCCCCGAGCCAGGGTTCGCGCTTTCCCGTATCGTCCACCGTGACACCCATTTCGTCGAACGCCCTGGCCATCTCTCGAGCTACAAAGGAGCCCATGGCGCCGTATTTAATCGCCAGCGTTGCGTCCTTGTAGTACATTGGTGGGCTGAGGGTCACTAAGGCGATCGCCATCGAGTTCGCTAAATAGAGGTAAAGCTCGCGACCATACCGCGGAACCATGCGAATGCTGTACACGTCGGCGAAGTGTTCGTGGTTGCGCAGCCTCTGGTAAACTTTGGACGCGTTCACCAGGTTCGTCACGAAGGTGTTGCCGCTCATATCGGGAAACACGCTGTACAGTTCTTCCCTCTTTTTCGCGTCGAAAAAGCTGTCACTGGGCAGTACGACGCGTGACATCTTGTCCAGCTTCGAGAAGACCATCAGCTTGTTCTGGGAATCCATCCAGCTGAGCTTGTTAATCAGGCGCTTCGTCTGCTCGTTGATTCGGTGCAAGAAACTGGTGACGTGCAGTCGGTCATCTTTGTTGCGATACGTGTCGGTGAAATACTTTGCCCAGCCAAGGAGGCCGAGACGAGATCCGACGTATTCCATGCAGCCGCGCTCTTGCATCTGCACCAGTTCTTCATCCTTGCCAGTGAATCGCAGCGAAGGCTCCCCGTAAACAGCCCAGAGGTGCGTCTGAATGAATATCCACGACATTCCGGTGATCAGCTTGTCATGGCCCAGGGCTTTCAGCAGGTGTTCGAGGTTCTCCAGTATTTTGACGTCCTCGACTATCGCGGTGTCCTCGCCCTTCCAGTCGTACTGCTTGTCGTGCTTTCTTAGAAGAGTAAGCCACAAGCCCGCCGGCACCGATGGTG
This sequence comes from Rhipicephalus sanguineus, assembly GCF_013339695.2. Classification (NCBI taxonomy): domain Eukaryota; kingdom Metazoa; phylum Arthropoda; class Arachnida; order Ixodida; family Ixodidae; genus Rhipicephalus; species Rhipicephalus sanguineus. The sequence continues at coordinate 11,875,597 of NC_051186.1, forward strand.
TCTTTCCATCTAGGGCGCTCACTTTGAACCAGTCCTGGCGAGATGGGCCATACAGGAACTCGTACTTCGCTTTGATTATGGTTTTCTCTATATCGAGGAGTTCGGCTGCTGTCACGCCAATTTGCGAGCCATTGACTTTGAGAACATCGTAGTAATCATTGACGTATTTCTCGTACGCTTCGATCGTCCTGGCACGGCGCAGGTTCTCCTCCCACACGTTATCCATGCGACCGCGTGAGATAAGCAGGGCGATGGACTGGCGTACGGCAACGGCACCGAGGTCGAAGAGGAAGTTCATTTCCCAGTTCAGCGCCAGGTTCACCATGATGTCGAGCGGGTGGGTTGTGTCGCTAAGATTGCGCTCGGGCCATAAGAGCCCCAGGGAGTGCCGGAGATCAGCGAACTCTTTCAGGTTGTTCTGCTTCTGCGTGCCGGCGATGATGCAGCTCCCGAAGAAATTGGTGGCCTTGCTGCGTTGCTGCGGTGCGTTGCCTTGCTGCACCAGGTCAGCTTTGGCTTCCTGGATCGCCAGATCCAAGGCCGCGGCTACCATTCTCGATTCGGTTGTCTTTTGGCGTAGAGGGTCATCCCAACCGCCGCACACGAACGCGTGGAAGTCTTGGCACGGGTCGATCGACCAGTTGATGGCAGCGTGCAGCTCTTTGCCAAAAGCAGCACAGTCGTCGCTCTTGCAGGTATCCACGCGTATTCGGGGCTTTTCCATGGTGACGATGTAGATGACCACCGCCATCAGGACGAGGACAACGGTGATCGCTGGGACGACCAGCAGCATGATCACCCTGCCGCGGTACCTGGCCTCTGCTTCAGCTTTCGCACTCGCTTCGACGTACTGCGAGACCAAAAATACACTTTAATGATGCTTTCGTGCAAGTGGGTAAGCCGTAGGGAGCTTCATACTGCAATGCGTCCTCCGCTCTAGTTTAACGGCTAACTGTGATCGTTGGGCACAAATGTCAGAAGAGGTACTGCAGAACAGCGTTTCAATTCGTACAATGCACGCCACATTATTCACCACACAATTCGCACCGAGCATTGATGGTGTATAGGCTTTAATGGCGCACCAAGCATTACGCCTCTAAGGGGTCCCTAACCATGGCCCCGCTGCAAATTTGATGAATACTTGGAAATTGTAAGGTGCTGCCCGGGAAGGTTTTTAATTAAATAGTCGTTCATATCTGCTTGTTTTCGAGTATGGGAACAGAACATGAACTGTCATGTACCACGCTTTCAGGGTAATGTGTCCATGGTGAGAAAGTATGATGCTATTTCCTGGAGCCCATGCTCGAGTAGGTTTCCACGGCACTGTTGTGTGATGCGGCACCCTATGTGCGAGTAACGTTATGGTACATGTCCCCCTTATAGGAAGCATATACAGGGTACTCCAGCTACCTCAATTTAAAAATAATGCCACGCCCACTTCTTGTTTTATTTTGATGTTTTTTGGGTTTGACCAGCAAGGACGGTTATCAACGCTCGGGGCTGTCCGCGAAGCAGTGTTCGAGAATCTTCTCGATTGTAGTAGGTCGTTTTGTTAAGAGTTCACGCCGCACGCGAATGTTCCAGCTTTATCGAGAGATAACGCCGCCACCAGCGATATCGCTGGAAAGTTCGATAGCGCCTATATAAAAGCCGACGCGCTTGACCGCTTGTCAGTTGATCGACGCTCTGTTCGCCGCTATCAGTGTATTGCTGTAGTTTGACTTTCAGTTTTTCGGCCACAAGTTCGGCCAAATAAAGAGTTTCATCTCGGACGTGCTGACTGCTGCCTTCTTCGACGTCACGAACACGTGACAATATGCCGACGCACTCTAATACGACGCGGCTGAGGCATGTTGCTGAGTACTGCATAAAGCATGTCAATATTTTTTTCTTTTCTACCTGATTGCTTATTTACGCAAGCTTAACAGCTAACTTTCGAAGCAACGAAGCTGGGTAAACATTTCCGATTAGATCGGCTTGCAAAACATCTGATGTGACAGTTTCTGACTTTTCAACTGCAAAAAAAGTTTCTACGCTCGTCGTCAGGGCCACGACAAGCGCTGGCTAACGCTCCCAGGTTTACAAGCGTAGATACCCTGGGGCGATCGGAGATCTGTTCGTTCCGCTTGTTCGTTCTCCTGAGGAAGAACAAGCGCGCTGATTGGCTGAAGCGGAAGATGCCACTCAAGGCCGGGGGGTGTCGCCATTTCTTTTTTTGCTTGATCTTTTCTTTTTTGGTGACATCATAACGCGTCATAACGAGTAGGGTGATCGGAGATCTCTGTTCTGCGCCGTTCGTTCTGCACCCATTTTGGCAGCGCACGCGATTAGCTGAAGCCGGAATAAACCACGTCTCTGAGGGGCGTAGCCATTTTTATTTTTGCTTGATCTTTTATTTTTTGGTGACGTCATACCGCGTCATAACGAGCATGTCTGCTACAAACGAACGGATCGCGAGGCCGTTCGCACGCGTTCTCTCGAGCGAACAAACGGCTTCGCACGGCATGATGCGGCGGTTGCGGCTGCCGCAACAGCTGATTTTCAGAAAATGGCGCTTGCGACGTGTGCTTCTCTTGCGGTTGAAGGTGCGAGATGCGTTTGAAGCCATGAGCGAGTGTGGCGTCGCTTTCGGTTCTCGAAACGAACAGTGCGAACGAAATGAACGGGCCTGCCACTGGGCTGTGGTCTTACGCGCAGGGACTTGTTATAGTTCAAAAGCGCTACCAGCTCTTGCCACGTGTCGTCCCGGTCCTCACTCGTGAACGACGGGCCCAGCGGGCGCGACGGCGTAGCTATCTGTGGGTGCTCTTTTATAAAAGCCAGCAGAAGCTCCCTTTGACGATCCGACACCTGGGAGCCAAGCCAGACATTCCGGTGGGACGACATTTTGAAAAACTGCGCCAACCGCTACGTGCGCGACTTAACATAGCAAGCACGTTAGAAAAACTAACACCAATAAATATCAGCACTCAAAGCTATTGCTGTTTCATAAACTGCTTGAGCTTGAAAAGAAAAACAATATCTTTTCATATAACAACTGTATTTATTAGAAGGCGAGAAACACTTCGTTTTGAAATATTCGGTCCCTTTGCCGAGGACAAACGATGCGCGTCTACTTCCGGAAAGCTCGCCGCTCACCGCTTGACGATTGGCTGTCCTCTTCCTCTTGGCGGAAGAGAGCTGCGGACCGCCCACTTTTGTGACGTAACACAGCCAGAACGAACGCGGAACGAACAGAGATCTCCGATCCCCCCCCCCCCCCCCCCCCATGAAGTGTACGAGAGGACGACGGCCACTGTAGCTCCATTGGTAGAGCATCGGACGGCTTATCCCAAGGTTATAGGTCCAGACCATACCAACGGCAAGTGTTCGTTTCATGCACTTTATATTCTTTAAACTTATATCATAATTACCAAATTACATTTAAAGGCTCTAGACAATGTCCCTATACTTTCCTTGGCTTCATTCTCTGTGGGTTGTACATTACAAAGAAAAGCCGCCCTTGATCAATCGCCTTTCCTTCGTTAAATCTCTGGGAGTGTTAGCCAGCGCCACTCGTAGCCAAGGCGGCGAGTGTGGAAAACACTCTTTTTGCCAGAGGGCGTCACGTGCCAATTGATCTGTTCATGAGGTGGCAGCTGACCAATCACTCTCGAATGCTACCTGAGGCATCAAGACTGCCAAGACGAGGCCCTCGCTATGAAAGGAAGAAAGAAGGTAAATTGTTCGAGGGATTCAAATTTTGCTAGGCACAACTATATCAAGCCAACAGACAATTAAGGCAAGCAAAGCATAGTGGACATCATTTTTTTTAACTGTAGTGCAATGTTTCGTCCTCATTTATTGCGCGCAAATAGTTTTAGAATGAAGTCAAACCAACCAGGCCGCCTTTTCGTTTTATTGAGCGAAGGCGCTCAAAAGCGTGTAGATAAATCATTGTAGGGTTGCTCGTGCTTTACGGATTCGAAAAGTATTTGCGGCAATCGATTCGTGAGGCAATAAACACGATAGTGCGGTCATTCTTTAGAAAAAGTGTTACACGGCGCCTTTAAAAGTTAACCATAAAATAGAGGAGATATGCTGCTTCGCGAACCTAACTTGGACAACGTATTCAAGTTAATTCTAGCCCGTTTATCCAACATGAGCCTTTGCCGCGTCTAAATTTTCTCTAAGCGATGTGTATCAGACTAGAGCCCCGTGTGCATGACACTTTATGTTCCTGTTGTTTTAGACGAGTACCGCTAACGCACCTGTCCTTTAGCGCTAATCGATTTCCTCGGCTGCATCCGGGAAAAAGCGGTGGGCGCTGTTCGCAGCAGCGGGCCAGCTTCCGTCGTCAGGAATGAAGTCTGAAAAGTAGGAAAAAAACGCCAGGCCTGCGCTGAACCCGCAGCACAGTCACAGCGAAAGCTGGAAGACCGGCGTTTCTAGAGCCCGTTAAGCTCTCTTGGGGCTACAATACAAGTACACTAGAAAGGTACCCACTACGCCATAAATCACAATTTTTGTGAAGTTGGGAAGCACCTACTAAGCAATTATTCGTCATTCTGCGGAGAAGCGAGGCACCAGCTACGCGTCTGTAAGTCATTATGTGCACTTTGTTGACGCGACGACTGATGACGATGAAGAATTGCAGCTCAGCCCTTTGTAATGGGTTGGAATCTTTAAACGGCCCAGCAGCTATGTAATTTGCATTGGGTGATGCCCGGTCGCTATTTCCCTCTCCCGTCATGCTGTATAACATACGTTGACGTGGGAGAGAGACGGGGGGGCGGCGATTAACTTTACTGAGACCCCGAGGAAATGGATCATGCGCTTATGGGCTTCCTTGGCAACCAATACAAGTGCACTTGCGAGGAACCCACAATGCTATAAATCATTGTAATTTTACTGAGACCCCGAGGTAGTGGATCATGCGCTTCCTTGGCAACCAATACAAGTGCACTTGCGAGGAACCCACTACGCTATAAATCATTGTAATTTTGGAGAAGTAGGGCAGCAGGCACTGTGCCATTTTTCGTCATTCTAAGGAGAGCCGTGGTACCTGCCAAACGCATGTAAGGCATTATGCGCACTTTGTTGATGCTGTGCCTGATGACGACGAAGAATTATGGCAGATCCTTTTGTAATGGGTTGGAAGCATTCAACAACCTACTCGTTGCGCAATTCGCATTGTGTGACGCCTGGTTACAGAATTCGCGTTGTGCGACGCTTGGTGCTTATTTTACTCTTCTACCACGCTATATTGCATATGCTAATGTGGTTCCTTCCCGACATGAAGCCTGTATAGGACCTTTTTGCAAAGCAGTTTCAAGCACCGGCATGGCTCAGAGGTTGAATACTGGGCTCCCACGCAGAGGGCCCAGGTTAGAACCTCGTTCCATCCTGGAATTTTTTTCTTATTTCGTTTTTTCTTATTCGAGCGATACTGGTTACGGACACCGGCGGCGGCGGCGGCGCGGCGGACAACTACGGCGCCAAAAACGGCCGGTGAAATGATCTCATAACAGCTTTCGCTGTAATTAATCGACTCAGAGCTAATAGAACATGAAAAAAAAACATGGCTGATCCCTCCGTCATAGGAATCGGTATAACATGAAAGTGAAACGTGTCTTCACAGAAGTAGTGCTTATCGTGTAATGGTATATGAGAGCTTGTACAATGTCTATTCGTGTTTGGCAGCTATAGCACCGTTTGACGTGGATGCACCCATGTTGACAGCATGTCTCTATTTCATGACTAACGCCCATGATCATGATTAAACCGCTGTGGTAGCTGACGGTGTGAACAAGCTCATAATCAACATTGATACCCATTATGCACTTATTCAAAGCGTCGTCAATCAAGGAGAGAAACGGCACGGTGTGCGCTTTCTAGTAATGGGTAGCCGACGCCTGTGCTCATGCATACGTAACACACACTGCGCTTCAGCAACACGGGAGGTAGAGGTTCGTAGCCTGAGCCGCAAACGCGTACGTCCCGCTGGCCTCTGTCTCGCAGGCGCTGCTCTCGCTCTACCAAGGCACGACATTCGCCCGTCGAAATCGCGTCCTTTCTGCAACGCATATTGCAGCAGTTTTGTTAGTCGGTGCTCTCGCAATTGAAGCAGTTGGCGGCGGAGAAATACCGTTGGTGCACGTGGAAGCTGCACTACTCCGATGAGCCGACGCACGCTAACACGAAGCCAAAGGCAAAGAACGTAACTGCGTCAAGGGTGCCTCGGCGACGCCATCGCGGCCAGTCTACCTCTCTGGTACTGAGACGCTTTAACCATGACCTCCGATATCGCGTGCAATCTCGGAGTTAAGCGCTAGTAAGTGTCGATCGTGAAGCATTACTTCTTTTCACCTCTCACAGACGGCGGCACCGCCCCGCTCCGGCTCCGCCCGCCGCGAAAGAGAATATGTGAAAGATATAAGGCGCGTGCGTGCAGTGCCTAGCATCTCCCGAGTTGGCTTGGTCGGTAGGGCGTCGGGCGCTTGCCGTCGCGGCCGCAACGTCGTGGGTTCGATTCCCAGCAGGGTGTCTTTTTCTTGTTTTTTTTTTCTTTCTCACCCGTTGGCGTCCATTTTATCAACGTCATATCCGTAACGGATGTACTTGGTGGACCCCGGCATAAAACACTTTCGTGTTAAAATAACAATTTAGAGCCACAGACAAGAGAACACGCAACGATTTCACGAGGTCTCTAGCCATGAATTTTTCGTTCAAGAAGGGATGCTTCGAACTTAAGTTGCAATGTTTCTCTACCACAATAAAAATAAAGATTTTCCACATTGCATATGACAGCGTAGGAATGCTAAAAAAAGAACACGGGATAGATAACTTACATTCATGCCGCAAGCATCTGATCGCAAAAAAAAAAAAAAAAAAAAAAAATTGGGGACCCTTAAGCTTCGCCTTTAAGAGTTGAACGCAATAGCGAAATCCGGCCCCTATTGCGCACTTCAACCACTAAGTGCATACTTATTAATGTGTATTGTTACACACACACGCACACGGACACACACACGCGCGCGCTCGAGAATGGTACATACAAGTTTTTGACCTAAAGCAGGAGTCGCATGGCCTCCAAGATACACGCCGCGCGCTTGCCATCTCGGAGGCCATGAAGAGTCTCACAATGCCTCACAGATGGCAGCACATTATCTAGCGTTTGCTGTTTGCTTGATCAACGCCTTCTCTGGAAAGGCGGCATTGGCTTGATATGTTTTCCGCTAGACGGACATAGTTGGCCATTTTTAGAGGTGTTTGAAAGTTCGTGTGTGTTTTTAGCGGCGATGGCTGCACTATCCCGGCCTTTTTCGACGTAGACTGATGGCCTCCCAAATCCGCCTACAAATCGCCGAATGGGCTCGTTTTCGTCGTGACACCTGTCGAACAAAATGCGTTAAGGAGACTCGTTCCACTACATGGCATTTATGTAGTGTTTTTTTCCATAGCAGCTGCAAGTAACATCGTGGCTTTGTGGTAGAACACCTGCTTGCCACGCGAACGGCCCGGGTTCGATCCTCAATGGGACCGAAAGTTTTATTCTTTACTTTATTTGCTTCTTTCTCGATTTTTCGCTCATGGACGATTTTTTGCTCACAACCAACGGTCCCGCCGCCGACGGCGGAATTTCTACGACAGGAGCTCTCTAACGCTATCGCGTTAAAAAAAAGGGAGTAATCTCAAGCAGGAACAATATGCAAGACTTGCACGTGTGTCTGAAGGATCCGCAGAGAAAATTCTGGGTTCTAATGACATCCATTTTCCTGGGCGCAAAAACAAACAATCATCAAGCCTTCGTGAGCTATTTTCGTCAATGCCTCTTGCGATGCAGGGTTTGCATTATCTCACAAGTGTGCCGTGCCGGTAATAACTCTCGGTCATTCTCACTTTCTTTGCCACCACTATACTAAAGTGCTAACTAACTGCAGTGACAATATCATCCTCGTCTCGACCGCTGACCGGTCGACCCTATCATCGCTTTTGAAGCGGAGTGCTCATAAAAGGTTGATGTTCTTTACAGTTCTGGTTGTATGAATATCTTGTCCTTCCATGACAATTTGACGAGCTGTCCCCGCACTTTTGCATATCATACGCCTCCGCAAGGTTGTTGCGAACATATCTTACTTTCTGTTGTCGCCCGCCGGCTTCCAGCTCAGACCTAAACTAGCAATGCAGTGTTCTTTAGGCATGCAGAGGTCATCGGAATATTTAGGCGAAAGCCTGAGGTACTTCAACAAACGCGAAAATTGACGGGCGTCTCGCCTTGGCGGCGTCAAGTAGAGTGATGCAAAAAATCATCATCACGTGATCACGTCACCATATGACGTCACAGATAGCCAAAATTTGTGACGTCATTACAATGTCATCATGGCGTCACAGTGACGTCACCTGATGCCGTCATCACACGACATTGTAGTTTGGTCAATGGTGGGCCGATCCCGGAGACAGTGTTAAACTAGACGAGGTGCCTCCGATCCTGGAGGCAGCGAAAAACCACGTTAAGTGCAGATAGCTTTCGGAGGGTGGCGGGGCAGGGTCAATACATCGGGTGAGAAGGAAAAGAAGATATTGGCAATAAAAAAATATTGGCAATGAAATGGCGGAAATTGAAATCGATTACACTGGTTTGGATAGTCTGCTGCGTACTCTGGAAAACTCTCAGGCTACAGGGCCTGACGGTATATCATCTCATGTACTTAAAAAGTGTCACGTTAATATTGCACAATATTTATGCATAATGTACAAGTTGTCTCTAGACACCGGCGTTATTCCAAGGGATTGGAAAACAGCCAATGTGGTTCCTGTGCACAAGGCAGGAAGCAAAAAGCATGTACAAAATTATCGTCCCATATCCTTAATTTCAACCTGTTGCAAATTATTAGAACACGTTATTTATAGCGCATTGTTCAAATATCTCGAATCTACTTATTTTTTTTGCCCACTCGCAGCATGGATTTCGGCAGGGTCGTTCAAGCGTCACACAACTAACTGAATTTCAGCATGACGTACTGATTGCGCTTGACCGTAACAACATTGTTGATGGATTATTTCTCGATTTTCGCAAGGCATTTTATACGGTCCCACATAATCTGTTTGATATTAAACTGGCTTCATTGAATATTAATCCTAAGCTACAAACCTGGCTACGGAATTACTTAAGTGGTCGTAAACAGTCTGTTGTTTTAAATTCTAAAACGTCTTCATATGTAAACGTGACTTCAGGCGTGCCACAAGGTAGCGTTCTAGGTCCGCTGTTATTTTTGGTTTATATAAATGATATAGCAGATAACATAAAATCTTGCATAAAATTATTCGCAGACGATTGCGTCATCTACCGTCACATTACTTCAATCGCAGGCACTGCTTAAATATCTCGAAGTGCAACCACACCAGCTTTGCAAAGAACATTTCAGAAATCCAGTGCACATACAGTATTAATGGAAAAAAGTGCCTGAGTGTAAATATTTAGGAATTTACTTGACAGAATCATTCCATTGGAACAGACACATAGACCAAATGATCTTAAAGGCTAGTAGAATGTTGTTTTTTATTCGTAGAAACTTTCATTGTGCAACAAAAGAGGTGAAAGAAACTCTTTAATTCCTTCATGTAAGGTCTATACTTGAATATGCTTGTGTTATCTGGGACCCGGCCCAAAAGTATCTTGCAAAAACAATAGAAAAAGTCCAAAACCAGGCAGCCCGTTTCGTCAGCAACAACTACGACCATTTCGTTAGTATGTCAGAAATAAAGGCCACATTAGGCTGGGAAACTCTAAAATCTAGAAGACGGAAACTTCGATTAAAACTTCTGCATAGCATATATTATAACCTAACAGGAATTAATAAGTCGGAATACCTACTAGCACCAACATATCGTTCCACACGATGCCAACATTCACATAAAATACGAGAATACGCATTCAAAACCACTACTTTTGCCAACTCCTTCTTTTTAAAAACAATTAGAGACTGGAATGAACTTCTTGAAGGTATAGTGAACTTGAGCGACAACAGTGCTTTTTTCTCATCGTTGTGAAATTGTGACATAGGTATTTCTCTTTTTGTACCTGTTTGTCATGTGCCATATTGTACTAAAATATTTTTGATTTTAATTGTTATATGTTGTTATAATTAATTTTTCACTATGTTTGGTGTCTTATCGCAGAAATGTTACCAACAATATTGACTTCCTATGTATACCCCCCTGCAGTAATGCCACTACGGCGTTGCAGGAACTATGTAAATAAATAAAATAAATGAATAAAAAGATGGCTTTCGCCTACCAGTCGTCTTAGCTGAGGGCGTAACGGACCCTGTGAGTTTTAAAGACGATTGTTTTTCTTGGGCAACTTAAACGCAGATATTTTGGTCTGTCTTTCTGTTTGTCGGCACGTCACTCGATTCAGCAACCCGGCCAAAGTTGAACTACTTGCCCAAGGGCCAGCCATCTTGAACGGTTGACTAGGTTCATACTTGTGTACATTGTTGATCAAAAAGCAAACATTACGCGTATCTGAGGCGCAACATCACTAGGTAATTATTAGGTGGTGTGTTCCTTTAATAGAAAATACATAAATACGTAATTCTAGAGACCCTAGTTTCTTAAGCTGCGCTGAAAATGCGACTGCGCTGAAACTTGCCTTCCTCCGTGCCCTCTGCACGACATTGTTGTGTTTCGGTTTCGGTTCAGTATTGCACTGTAGGAATGCCATGGGGTGCCGCTCTGGCATTCCTGTTTTACTCAGGCGACGTGTAAATAAAAGAGTGTGTGGAGAGTACTCGTTGAGTGCGGACGTTTCTTCTGCTTCGGCGCTTCGCGCCAAACCGCGTGTTCGGGCTGGCTGGCGTCCCCGCCGGTCGCGTTGGTCACCGCCGGTCTTCGCCTGCTGCTGCGCCGGGACTACCAGCCCGCAACACAGCACTCATGTTTCCCGACGTATTGCCAGATGGCGTCCATATCTCACGCAGCGCCTCTTCTATCGTCTTTAGACGACATTTGCAGCGAAGCACGCAGATACGCGGCCAATTGTTTCCGCTTGTCATCTTTGTAACGCTCCATGGACTACATTTAAGGCGAAAGCCTTGGATGCTTCATCAAACGCGAAAATTGACGTGACAGTGATTTTCTGCATCACTCGTGTTGATGCCGACAACCCGGGTCGCCGATGTCAACACGAGTGATGCAAAAAATATTTACCGCGCGATGACGCCGCCATACGACGTTATCGTGGCGTCATAGCATGATGTCGTCATTTGCTCAACGGTGGGCCGATCTGTGAGACAGTGCAGAACCAGGTGAGCTGCAGAAAGCTTGAAATGCCTCCGATCTGGACGCAGTTCAAAAGCACGCTAGGTGCAGATAGCTTTAGGAGGGACGTGGAGGAGGTTAGATACGCGGACAGGGAAGAAGATTTATAGCTCAATAGAACTTGTTGTTGGGCTAGTTGGTCACTTGCCATATTTAAGATATTTAGCGCAACTTGGCATTCACTCGTAAAACACGCTCTCGTCCACACACGCTTCCACTCAAGAACACACCCCACACACAGCGCTCACTACCAACTGTTTCACTACCAGCACAATAAACAGCTGCTAGTGAGCGCTGTGTGTGGGGTGTGTTCTTGAGTGGAAGCGTGTGGGAATGTGAGTGTGTTTTACGAGTGAATGCCAAGTTGCGCTAAATATCTTCAATATGTCAGAGAAGAAGATGGCTTTCATCTGCGAGTCATCTTGCGGAATGCGTAAGGTGCCTTTAGATTTTTTTTATTTTCGAACTTTAAATTATATATTGCGATAGCAATGCCCCGTCGCCGTCGCCGTGGGGACACCGTATGAAGTCCAAAGGTGATAGCATCGCCCCACGATTTTTATGGTCTACGTGCGAGTGGAAGCGTGCGAGGGCAGTGGATGGTCGCGGCTAAAGCGGAGAGGAAACGCGCCGGCCGTCTTCCTTCGCGCGAAAAGCCCATGGGTAGTCGAGGAGGAGGGCTGCGTGGCACCTGGCAGAAACTGCGTACTTTGAACGGCCGGGCACGAGTCGCGCGCACCCTCTCTGGACAGGAATCAGCAGACGGCTCATAGCTTTGTACCCTCTCACCCTTCAGTTTGAGTGGACGCGACAGACAGCACGAAGGTGCTTTAGCTCGCTGTAGCGGGCACGTTTCCTTATGACAGGTTTTTGTTGAGTTATCTTAGGTCGGATGCTTAAGGTGTTAGCTGCTAGCTGTCCGTAGCATAACATCGCAAGTTGCCGCTATCGCATTTATTGCTTCGCCCATGAGGTGAAACTGGGACTTTTTTTCTGTCTGAGATTTTATCACTTCACTTGAGATTTCAGGTTATCTTACCACTTTATGTCACCCCTTACTTGATCACAAATGTTCATGACGTCTTTAATTATATGCACATGCTTTTAAGGTACTGTTATGTACTCACTGTTGCTGCCAATAGTTTTCATTCGTCCGCCCTATCCTGTACCGGAAGCAAAATTTTCTCGCCACTTCTCTGCCTACAAAAGAAGTCCTACCCATATCGTCCTGCACTGTCTCATTCAAGGCTTTATCGTATGCTGCCAATCCCAGTTGGCCCATCGTCTTTTCAGGTACTTTTCATCCCGATGTATCCGTATAGACGCATTGTATAAATAAATTAACTCCAATAATTTTATTTAAGTTTTGGTGCAATAATTGGTGATCTCTGTAACTGGTAAACAGAGCAAGTGGCGCAAGTTAAAGGCCAAATACATATCTGTGTAAACAAACCTTTATACATCACTAATATGCTCCGACACAGAATGAGGCACACGCACTAACTGTGTCGGCAAACTTGTGATCAACTGCGAGCCATCTTCTCTTCCTTCACAGTCGATGTATTGATCCTTTCCCTCCACCCCCCGGAAACCTTCTGCACCTCAAGTGGTAGTGCACTGCCTCCAGCATCGGAGGCATTGCAAGCATTCTGCACCTCAGCTGGCATTGCACGGGCTTCGGTATCGTCACACCTTTCACCATGGGATGATTTCGCGTGGTCACGTCGTCAAGTTACGTCATCTTACTTGACGTCATAGTGACCTCACGAAGGCATCATAACGACGTGATAATATTTGGCTATTTGTGACGCAACTTTAACGTCACTTGATTACGTCATCGAGTCGTAATTCCTGATCACGTGACATTTGACATCGTTCGTGGTGCCGCGGACGGTCACTTTTTGCGTTTAATGTTGCATTTAAGGCTTTCGCCTTAAAGTGCAACTCTCCACTACAACCATAACCATCAGTTTCGTGCTAGTTTGTCTAAGCGTTTATACTTATTTCTGTTTATACTAATTTCTACTAATTATAAGACTGCAAGCTGAGTTTGTGACATATGTTGATGCCCACTATATCATATACAACCCTTAGTTTAACCTATTCCATCCCTTTTGCATTTTTGTTTATTTTTATCGGCGTTTTCGGACACTTCGCGCTGGCGCTTGACAATGTGGTCTAGAAGACAGGAAACAGTGCCACTGGGTACTCGTGCCACTTAAAAATGGCAAAATGTTATGTGGCTTAGTTTGCACACGTTACTCATTAAGAGCCTGGGAAGTACTTAACGCCAATTGTTTTAATTCCTTGAAGTCATATATCTGTAGCTCGCGCCGGAAGCACCCGCCGCCGCCGTGAACCGTGCGGCCAGCTGACTTATGGGAACATTGGAGTGCTTGCAGCTAACACCAACGTTCAACTAACTCATCCTCAAACAGAGTGGCCACATACAGCTAAACTGAAGTAATGATGAAGTGTGAAATACGCAACGTTTTTGAAGATTTCCCTCTCTTACGATGCGGGAGAGTAGCCTTCAATGCGGGCCGAGTGATTACCTCAAAAAGTTAACTTTGCTGCATCGCGCATTCGCTCAATGAAAAATGGCATCACCTGCGCTGGTTTAAATGAATACAAAGTTCTAGCTCCACATGTTGGAGTTTGTCTTTCATGCTGCTTTTGATCATGACAGACGGAGTCTACATTTCCATCGTCACAGCTCGAGCAAACTGCGCCTGAACTCGCTGTTTTCGAAAATTGCTACTCTGCGATCGGTTATAACACGAACATTATGGGCTGCATGAAACGAGGACCAGGTGATTTTATCCGAAGCTGTGTCTTTGTACATTGTGAGGCTTGGAAGGAATCTAACGCAAATGTAATCGACTCCATTTTACCTTGCGATCAGTTTCTATTCCGAGTCGGCAATTAGTAACCGTAATCAATCAAATTTTAGAGAGACTAATCGTGGACTCGTCGTTTTTTCAGCGTGCACAAGTCTTGCATTCATTATATGCAAATGATTCGCACCTTCTCCATCATGAAGGCCGCCTTTAAATGTTCCTTGGATCGGCCGCGTGATTCGGGCACTTCCGGTTCCGGTGGCGGTTCTGGAGCGACACTAGCCTGAAAAGCAAGAAGTTGACGTCAATCCTCGATTGCAGTGTGATGGACAAGCAGAGAGTGAGGGAGAAACAGGAAAGGCATGACAGTGGACGCGCGACTTGACCGCGAGATTTGCCGGCGGCAAGTTATCTTTTCGTCCGCTTTACTTTCTTCACATTTATATCCTAATTACTAGAAATAACGTCCGCTATACTTTCCTTGGCATTATTGTCTGTTAGTTCTCACTAATGCTGTGTCTAACAAAGAAAAACGAGCCCTTAAAAGTCATCTTCTTTCCTTCATTCATAGCGAGGGTCTCGTCCTGGCATACTTGATGCCTTCAGGTAGTATGCGAGGGACTATTGGTCAGCTGACAGCTCGTAAGAATGATCATGTGCCACGTGACGCCTACAGGCAGAAAAAGTGTGTTCCACACTCGCCGCCATGGCTGCGACTGGCGCTGACTAACACTCCTAGGTTTAAATGCACATATACACCCCATAAAGTGGACGGGAGGATGACCGCCGCCATAGCTCAGTGGTAGAGCATGGGGCGCGCGTTATTCGAAGGTCGCAGGTTGGGTTCTTGCCGGGGGCAAATGATCTTTTCGTCCACTTTAATTTCTTCACATTTACATTGTAAATACTACAGATAACACCCCCTATACTTTTCTTGGCGTTATTGTCTGTTAGTGCTCATTAATGTTGTGTCTAGCGAAGAAAAACGAACCCTTAAAAGTCACCTTCTTTCTTTCATATGTAATTTAAGCCCAATGCTTAGTTTAGTAATGTTCAAAGTTCCGCTCGATGTGCGCAATAGTGTGTTTATCGGCATTCTAAATTCCTGATTCACGAGATTCGTAGAGACGTGGCATTGTGCGTGCGTGAAATGGCTCTCAGATACCTTTTTTCGAATATACCTTTTTATGAGCGGAGTTGTTTAAGCAGGCGTTCCTGGTGCAAGTGAGGATGAGGGAGAGGAGAAGGGCAAGGCTCTGCCGTTTCCACAGTCTTCGCACCACTAGTGGGCAGCTGTGCTAATGTTTTATTTTTGTAAATTATCGGGTGCCTTACACAGAGATAATTTGATTTTATTGGATGCGACTACGTAGATCTAATAAAATGCGTCAGTTTATTTATTTATTTATTTATTTATTTATTTATTTATTTATTTATTTATTTATTTATTTATTTATTTAATCAATCGATACAATCAACCCCGTTCTAGGGATCATAAGACGGAGGATGTGTTAAAAATACGCGATACATAACATTCGAGCATTAAATTTAACATTCTCATTATCACGAATTAACAGGAGTCGTTGATAACCAACCGCAGAAAAATAAGATGAAACGCGGTCACTGACCAAGTCTGACGAAATGATCCGACGTTTCGGAACCGCATACGGTTTCCTTGTTCACTGAGCAGGACTGGGCTCCAGCTGCAGTGCAGAAAAAACCAGCACGAGGTTCCGAAACGTCGGATAATTTCATTCAGACTTGGTCAGTGGCCTTGTTTCATCTCATCCAATGCCTGACCAGACGAACGTTCATCAAACTCTTGACAACGCCACAGAGAAATATTAATCAAGGAACAGTTATTCAACAAATAAAAGTGGATAAATAATTTCTCGCACCAAAATTAACTAATATCTGGAGTTTTACGCGCCAAAACCACGATATGATTATGAGGCACGCCGTAGTGGAGGACTCAGGAAATTTCGACAATCTGGTGTTCTTGAAGGTGCACTGACATCGCACAGTACACAGGCCTCTACCATTTCAGCTCCACCGTAATGCTACTGCCACGGCTAGGATCAAACCTGCGACCTTCGGGTCAGCAGCCGAGCACCTTAACCATTGATCCACTGTGGCGGACGCACCAATATTTTGCGTACGCCATTACAAAGAAAAGAATTTACCGCAAAAACAACATCAACTGACTTTCAGGGATTACAACTGCGTTAGAAAAGTATTCCACATTTCAACTGTGAGGGGAAAAAAAAGAAGTAACGAAAGCATCAGTGTACTTTACATAAGGCTGGATAGTTACGCTATTGTTAAGACGATCGCATCGCCTTCCTGAAGGTTGTAGATATATAAATCCTCGTTTGTTTTTGTTTCCTCACTCATAATATTAACGAGAAATTTGAGCCGCGGTGCTTACGTCTGCTATCCTTAAGAGACTCTAGCTCACACGATTTTAGCAAAGCCTAAACGAAATATGTGCACCGGTATTTATCCTCGTACAAGATGGACAGCCAATTTTTGTATTCTTAGTATTTTTGCCCTGATTACTTCGTGACGAGACGACCACAAAACACAATCATACCCTAATACTGGCCGTACAATTGTTTTATAAGCTGTTAATTTTACATGCCGTGTGGCATGTTGGAGTTTCTTTCTTTAGGAAGTATAGCTTCTTGTTTGGCGTAGAACCTAACTTTAAAACACTTATGACACATTAACGTGCATAATCTTTCTACACCTAACTAGGTATCGCGCTCTGACACCCTCATCCCTAAGCAAGGTGTGAGAGCGGGCTAGTTGGTATTCCATAATACTAAAGCTTTAGCGCAAAACGAGCACGGCGGACATCCCTAAGATCACTGTTTCCTGCATGGAGCTATCCGAAGCCGAATCTGTAGAAGCTTGTGGTGAATGCCCTTTGCCGTATCCGAGTACATAAGGAGGATAAGCGGAATCGCGCCACGGACCTCCTCATCGCTAGTGTGAGGCGACCGTACGCCACTAGTTCCAAAGACCTAATAGCAAAAGTGCCGTGCCTCATGGCCCCGTGCATCCTCGTCGCCACGTGGCCTATGGATGGATGGATGCTATGAGCGTCCCCCTTTATAACGGGGCGGTGACAAGTGTGCCACCAGGCCCGACAAAAAAACAAAAAAACCCCTTTACTCTTCTTTTTCTTAGCGTTGGCCTAGTGTCTTTACTTCAATTAAAACTATTTTACTCCAGAAAAAAAAAAGTTTTCAGCTCCGTTCTCTGCCCTTTACAGCAGAATGTCCTTATTTTTTTCCAATATTTATTTTTGTCCTTTCTCTCTAGTTTTCTGCCACCAATACTCTAACCGTCTCTTACTTATTTCAATCGCGGGTGTGTTCAGCTTTCCATTGTCTCTAAAACCCAAGGCGTCATGTAGTCTCGTGCCCAAACGTACGCCTGGGTGGATGTCTCCACATTCAATCAGAACATGCTCCGCCGTTTCCTTATCTTCCCGCAGCACGTGCATTGTTCTTCTTTATTGAATCTCGCTTTATAACTACCAGTTCTAAGGCTACCCGATCTCGCTTCTAAGAGTAACCGCGGGAACACAGCGCCATCTCTCGCACAGTGACCAAGCTAGTGTTCCGCAGTGAAGCCCGCCCGCAGGGCGCGTGAGCGCCATGCAGTGAAAGCAACTTATCAGGGAATGCGAGCATCCCCGCTGTATAAACTGGATTCGTACCCTTTCTTTTGATTTCCTCGCCTTCGCAGGTTCCTTCGAACGACCAGCCAGTGCAGGCAATTCTGCGGGTGGCGCTTCTGATGCAACCAAGGCATCAGCAGTCTGCGAGCGTATAGCGTGACCCGTTTCATTTAACCGTCACACAAAAGCACACAATGTAGATTGCGTAATGGGTGGACCACACATGACAGCGTTTCTGTAAATGTGCGCACAATAAACCGCTACATTATATGCTATGCGCTTCCAATAGGCGTCCAAAAAGGGCCCTCGACGGACTTTTAAAAGGCCACTCCTACAGCGTCTTGTGTGACCGTGCTGCGTGTACACAGTACTGAAGTTTTTTATAGCGCAGGCTGTTATAAGCTAACTAAGCTAAGCGCCTATTTTGGCGGCGATGTGCGCTAGCGCTTTGGTGTATGCGCAGCTATCGCGCACAGTGAGAAAAAAACAGAGTTCGAGACTGAATTGAACTTTTCCTTGAAGCATTCTACCGCAAAGCCACGTCATTGCTTGAAACTGCGTCAGTAAAATACCGTATTGCGACAGTCATGTCGCACGAAGGGTCACGTCAGCGGCTACGCAAATATTGCGTGACAGAAGAAGCAATAGCGCTAGGCGTCAGCTCATGTGAGTTGCGCAACGAGTGGGAGGTTTAAGGCTGTCTATTTATGAGAAAAAACTCAGCGATAATGCATCATCATCAGCATAATTATCAACAACAGCATCAGCAGCAGCACTAAAATTTGACAAACGATTACATTAATTAGAAACAAATCACTGCCTTTTATCGTTTATAGGTACGACATGTATTTGGCATGTACTTCAAATACATCTCACGCCTGATGAAGGAAAAAAAGCGGTGATGTGTGTAATGATCTGTCATATTTGAGTGCTTCTCATTTTAAGCGTGTAATGTGGGAGATACCACAAGACGCCTCTTCCACTAGAATATAGCGGTCGCAAGAAGGGTGCGACGGAATGCGACAACTTTTAAAAAGGAAGTGTATTTACTCAGCGACATGACGTTAGTCTTGTTAGTAATGCTCGAGAATAAATGGGCTACGCATAAAATGAACACCGAAAGGAAAGAAACTACGCACTCCTTCGGGTCAGTCGTCTTCCTTGCGCGGTTAAAAAAGGTAAGTATAAAGATCTAAGATTTTAAGAGCCGTAACTAGGGTCCGATCTCGAGGAACGCAGTAGTGGGGGCTCCGGATCAACTTTAATCACCTGGAGTGTTCTTTAACGTGCACCTAAACGTACTCACACGAGTGATACTTTTTCGTGTTTCGTACGACTCGGATGGGATGCCGTTCGAGCGAGTTGGTGTTCCATAATTGCAGGATGTATTAGCGCGACACGCACCCCCCCCCCCCCCAAAAAAAAGAAAAGATAATGCGACACAAACGAAGAGACAGGTAACTAGACTTCCAGCTGTTTATTTCAAGGAGTACCGACACGAATTTTATTAACTCTCGTACCGTTGCTCGAAATGAAAACACGTGTCAAACGCCCTTAAACAGTATCGTGGTGCATTGGAACAGAATGGGTATATTTTTAATACTTTTGGTTTTTAGGGGCGAAGCTCCTTAAGCCGTGGGTCGTGCGTCCTCGATGTATGTAGTAGCCACTTCTCGTTTAGTTCGTGGAGTGTCCGCTAGATGGCGGTACTTCTATATGATGAAAACACGGCTCAAGGCCGGCTAGATAACTGAGGACGACGAAGCGCGAAGCTCGAGCAGCAACCACGATTTCTCTGAGGAATACGACGCTCGGGTCTTCGGTTCTTCGGACTTCAACGCCTGATGCTCACCACCCCTTCACGAAGCGGTTCTGCCAGTCCGATCCCGCAACCCGTTCCTGCAGTGGATACTCCTGTCCACCGCTACAGTCGCCGACTGCGAGGCCTTAGTCCCGCGGCCATCCCTCTGGAATTTCTCCAGCCAAGCCCTACATCAGGATAATAGGCCACCGCCGGCGCTTCACAGGTGACTGTTGAGCAGCCGATGCGAGATGCGAGATGTTATAAAACTAGACTTGCAGTATGATGAAATATGATGAAAAGATGTGATGTTATGAAAATATGAATGATGTCATATATGGCACCTTCCATTCGACGCCTGCGAGCATAAAAGGCACTCGCTCTTGATGCGCACTCGGAGTCGTCGGATGGATAAGCTTCGCCCCACTCATCATCATTCACCCCGTGAATGAGCACATGCGTGCTCATTCGGCTATTGCTTCAGCTATTTCGTGTGTGAGGTGACTTCGCACCTGATTTCGTGTGAGCTGGCTCCCCGTGTGTGTCGTGTTTTTTGTGTCGCGCTAATGCATGCTGCACCGTAGTCCGAAATGTGGTGACCCAAAATCCAACCCGTGCCTTTCTGCTCATCAGAGCAATACCATCTATAGCATATAAGCCGCCCCGCTGGGTTCCCTTGATTTCGCACGCAATACCTCGTGCTAAAAAGAAACGGTCTCCAATCGCCTTCGCACTCACCTTGCCTTCTTCGGGAACTCGCGACTTCTTCGGTTTCTTGGCCTTGCCGCTGTCCTTGGACTTCGACGAAGTGGACGACTTCACGGATGAGGAAGACTTGGAGACTGCAGAGGCCACGCTGGCCTTCCTCGCGTCGGCCATTTCCTCGATGTCGGAAGCCGCCGAACTTAACAGGTCAGAGACTTGAGGTCAGTGATGCGTAGAGGCGTCTTGATCAAGCGAGGCGCCGGTCTTCTTCTGCCTTATCTTCTTCTTGGGCGCGTGCACCTCGCGCAGTTCGTGCGTCTCCTGTGATTATGATGATGCTCATGATCATGATCTCGGTGATCACGCATAGTGGCACATACCCACATCGCGAGGCTGATCCACGAGTGGGCGGTAGAAGGCAGTAGCCACCACGTGAGCATAAGAAATGCAACCAACTTTAGTGGTGGGAAAAGATAGGGTCTCAACTTGTAGCTATAAGCAGTAAAGGTCGGCGACTCTTTACAACACGTCAAATGGAAATATTGGAAGCTCCGTTTAAGCGAGCACTCATCATAATTCAAGTTCGAGATGTGCCCCTCATTCAATTGCTCAGTATGCATAACTTTTTTTGGCGAAATATGAATGGCATATGTCACATGGAAGCTTTTTTATATCGAGGGCGAACAGCGTACGAAGGCTCCAAGGAACGTTCAGCATCCTGCGGCATCGACACTACAGAAGAGTGTTCAGCGAGCCCCAAACACCTCCCTGAGTTACAATACGCAAGTAACGATGACGTCGAAGACCTGAATGTTTTCGTCGTGCTGCCGACGGGCGGCGACCCTTGTCAACGCTCACTCCCATTGTCTGACTCTGACGAATGGTGGCATGAGCGAGACGTGCCAGCACGGACGCCCGGCTGAGGACGACACGCGCGGAACATCGACAGTGTGTGTGTGTTCGTGCGTGCTAGTGCGTTGGTGGTGGAAGAATTGCGAGGCTGGCGTAAGCAAGAATCGACAGTCGCGAACGTAGTGCTTTTTTACGCGCAAGCGTAAATTCCGCATTTGTCAAATAGCCCCCGTGGAGTGGATAGATGGATGAATGGATGGAAGGATGGACTGAAGGGGCTGTGCCGTCTTGATCGGACGGCGGCTCACGACACCTAGCCGTAACTTACGACAAAGTACTAACTCTACGTGAGCGACTCAATTTCACTCTCGCCTTGATTTAAGCCACCAATAAGATAACCCCCTCTTGGTTATTTCTACCTACTTAAAGCCTATTTTGCCCTCACTGTCCCTGCACCCCCACGCTTCTGAAAATTCAGCCCCATTGCCTTGGACCGTAGGGCGAAGCCCTTTTAAAAAAAAATCAGGTGTTAAGCCGTTTCCTTCTCCTCTACACGCGCACCGCTAAGTACTTGTCTTGGTCTTTGCTCGCAATACTGTGTCGCAGAAGTACCGCGGATTCATGGGGTGTCCCCACAAGTATAGTGTGTCCCCTGTCTCCACAAGCAGCACCACCGAGAGGCAAATCAGGAGAAGGAAAAAGACAACGCGTCGTAAGCAAAGAACAAAAACATTCGCGTACTATTTACATTAACTACCACGGTGTCTCGCTTCACAAGCGAACACGAACACATCTCACTCAATGACCTCGAGTGTTTTATTTCCCAATGATGGGTCCAAGTGGCGGTGAGTCATCCGCTTTTACACGCCAGCGCAAATGCCGCATTGGTCGAATTGCCATGATGAAGTGTGTCAAAGCCATCCTGGTTAACTTAAAAGAGGCCTTCTGCAGGCAATGCACGAGGAGAGATCGCACATTCCCTTGCGCACCACCCGTGTTCACGGAGTGGAACGCACTGCAGCTTTTTTTACAGCGAAAGCTGTTATGAGATCATTTCACCGGCCGTTTTTGGTGCCGTAGTTGTCCGCCGCCGCCGCCGCCGCCGCTGCCGCCGCCGCCGCCGTCGCCGCCGGTGTCCGTAACCAGTATCACTCGAAATAAGAAAAAAAGCTAAATAAGAAAAAAATTCCAGGATGGAACGAGGTTCGAACCTGGGCCCTCTGCGTGGGAGCCCAGTATTCAACCTCTGAGCCATGCCGGTGCTTGATACTGCTTTGCAAAAAGGTCCTATACAGGCTTCATGTCGGGAAGGAACCACATTGGCATATGCAATATAACGTGGTAAAAGAGTAGAATAAGCACCAAGCGTCGCAAAACGCGAATTCTGTAACCAGGCGTCATACAAAGCGAATTGCGCAACGAGTAGGTTGTTGAATGCTTCCAACCCCTTACAAAGAGCTCTGCCATAATTCTTCATCGTCATCACGCACAGCATCAACAAAGTGCGCATAATGCCTTACATGCGTTTAGCAGGTACCAATGCTCTCCGTAGAATGACGAAAAATGGCACAGTGCCTGCTGCCCTACTTCTAAAAAATTACAATGTTTTATAGCGTAGTGGGTTCCTCGCAAGTGCACTTCTGTTGGTTGCCAAGGAAGCCCACAAGGCTCCCATGATCCATTTCCTCGGGGTCTCAATAAAGTCAATTCTCTCTCTCTCTCTCGCTCTACGTTTCTCCAATTAACGTATGTTATAAAGCGTGGTGACACAGTTAAATAACGACCGGGCGTCACACAATATACATTACGTAACTAGTGGGTCGTTTAAAGCTTCCAACCCATTACAAAGGGCGCAACCATGATTATTCATCGTCATCAACCGCCGCATCAACAAACTGCACATAATCGCTTACATATGGTACCTCGCTTCTCCGCAGAAGAACGAATAATGTCGTGCTGGGTGCTTCCCAACTTCCCAAAAATTACGCTTTGTGGCGTAGTGGGTACGTTGCTAATGTACCTGTATTAGTAGCCACAAGAGAGTTTATAACTGGCTCTAGAAATGGCGCTCTTCCAGCTTTCGCTGTGACTGTGCTGCGCTTTCCGCGCAGGCCTGGCGTTTTTATCTTCTTGACGGCATGTGAAACCTTTGCGCCACAAGAAGCAGCATAGCATTCGGCTAGATTACAGGATGAGGTCAAGACGACAAACTTGTTAACAAGTACGTTTATTTCCACGTTCGCGTACATCATGTCGTCTGCATTTGGCATCACCCATTCTGAATTGGAACAAAGATGATAAACACTACCGCGTAACGAATTCATAAGTTATATTACTTTCTTGACCACTCAATATAATTGGTGCTAATGAACAGTCATGTGATAAACAACCTTTGAAGTGAAGCCAACAAGACGAGAATTGAGAGCATCATAGCGATTTGGCGTTATGAAAAATCAGGATAGAAATCGTCAATCAAGGATTGCTAGAGAGTCTGATTAGAGAGTAGAGGGAGAGAGAGTTGTCCCTTGAATTTAGAAAAAGAAGAGCAAATACCGTGAAAGCGGGCTGGCCTTCTTTCTGGAGAGCTGCATCGTCTCCGTTGTGAAGAGTTCGTCCACAGGAACACAGAGATACTCCGGCGTCTTGTTCATTGTTTTTACTTCGATATTTATTTATCTATTCACACGACTAAAAATGAACGCCCCGCCACGGTGGTATAGTGGCGGGGCGTTCATTTGCTTCAGCTGCTCGACGGCTGCTCAGCTGCTCGACTGCTGACCTGCAGGTCGCGGAGTGGAATCCCGGCCGCGGAGGCCGCATTTTTGAGGGAGGCGTAAAGGCTAGAGGCCCGTGTATTTCGATTTACGTGCACGTTTAAGAAGGCCAGGTGGTCAAAATTCTCGGAGCCCTCCACTACGGCGTCTCTTACAATCATATCATGGTTTTCGGACGTTAAACCCGAACATTACTATTATATAATAATAATAATATTATCTGGGGTTTAACGTCCCAAAACCACGATATGATTATGAGAGACGCCGTAGTGGAGGGCTCCGGAAATTTCGACCACCTGGGGTTCTTTAACGTGCACCTAAATCTAAGTACACGGGCCTCAAACATTTTCGCCTCCATCGAAAATGCAGCCGCCGCGGCCGGGATTCGATCCCGCGACCTTCGGGTGGGCAGTCGAGCGCCATAACCACTAGACCACCGTGGCGGGGCAACGTTACTATTACAGTAAAAATGAAAGGAAAAAGCGCACAAACCCATCGGTATAGTTATCTTTTTGATTTGTCTATGCGAATTGTACTAGGTCAAGAACTCATATTGAAGCAGATGAAAACGAAAGAATCGCATCGGTAGTGAAACTACCTTACAAAACGGCTGGGTTTTGCAGTAGGCTTTCGAACATAGCCATATACTGTGCGAGCGAGTTGGGACATCGCCCTTTAACGCTCGAGGCCGCTGCCGTGTTGAGGTCACGCAATACTCGCGAGATTTCTCGCGGGCAGAACGGAATGACAACTTCCGTGAAGAGTGAGTGAGTGAATAAACTTTATTAAAAGCCCGGGCGAGGCGGGAGGGAAGGGGGGATTAACCCCTGTCCCGTCCCACTCTCCGTCGATGATGATGACTTCAGGTGACGGCTTGAAGCCCTTGGACCCGGGCGGCATGATTTCGCGTTCATATTCCCAGTTTGGATTAGAAGAAACGACCAGCTGTGGCGCGCCGCACTTATTGCGCGGCGGCGGCGACGTCCAGGTCACTCTTGGGAATTCGGTGGTGGCGCAAAGAAGAGGCGCGCAGGTCTAATGCCGAGACAGCGCAGCACGCTGACGTCAGCGAAACAGGCCGAGAGGCATCGACAGCAGCAACGCGAATATAGACTGCGAAATCAAGACTGTGCGAGTGTGGAGCATGCGGCCAAATACCCTGATTCCCAGGAAGAACGTCGCCGTCTGCTGTCGCTCACGCCGGAGGAACGAGAGGCGACGTGTAAAGAGCAGAAATCCGATTACAGATTCGCAGTTGTATGAGTCCTTACAATGTGTTATATAAAAACGCCGCATCACTGCAGAAAGAAAGCAGGACTCTACACCTGCCGCTACAAATAACCATACAGGAGCGGTATGTATGCCCATTATTACCAGAGGCTGGCCAGACATGCTCGTATTTTGCGGATCCCGCACCACCGGCTCACCTTGCTGAGCTGGGCGCCATACGTGGTGGATTGGCAGCGCTGATACCTTTTCTTCTACCTGACAGATGATCTCAGCTCATCATTCCTACGGACTCGACGCAAGCTATCCACGATATATACGACGAGTGTATCGGTCTACGTCACTCTCGGATAGTATTCACCATCTTGCTGCCTCCGCATCTGTGCGGATACATGTTCAGGGGGTGCCTCGGGCCGCTTTGCCGGGCCTTGCCAAAGCTGATTCGGCCACCCACCCACGAGTTACACCGCACCCACTACCACATTTTGCTGAGGACGCTCAAGGACAGATGCTCCGGGAAAAGGAAAGGCTCCGACGTACCACACGAGCTCTTATACCTACGTGTGGGTCAGACCTCCCTGGTGGTTTAACCTGCCGAGAGGAGGTTGCGTTACGGAGGCTTCGTGTTGGGGTTGCGCTTACCCCATCCGTGACCACCCTTTGGGCGCAAGAGTACCGCGGCCCGTATGGTACATCGTGCCCATTTTGCGACGCCCCAATCCGCGATGTAACTGCCACACACTTATTGTGGCCTTGTACGGGTCTACAATTAAGCCGTCGTCGTCACATCAGGCCTCAGGCCTGGCAACAGACCTCAGGCCTGGCCTACTACCCGACCTTGACCACTAGATTCGTGGACCTGACCACCGCTCATTACTTGACTTCATACACGAAGCAAATTTGTATGTGTATTTTAAATGCGAATCATTTCTTAGCCAACCTTTGGCACTTTGAGCCTTCTATCTATCTATCTATCTATCTATCTATCTATCTATCTATCTATCTATCTACGTCTGGGTGCTCACATGATCGCCTCCTTATCTTGGTTTAGACCAAAATTGGCGTGGGAGGGTAAGATGATTTCACGAATATGACTGTCGGCTCATGACATGAATAACGTGAAAATCCTGTCGCGTACGTCGTCAAACCCTTTCCTCCAGACACGTGTGGCACATACCCGTTTACCACGGGCCGCGGAGTACGGGTATGCGCCACAGGTGATTGACAGTTCATATCTACCCATGAACGGCGAGACATTGGTAGTTTAGGTGCGAGAGCGTTAAGAAAAAAACCGTCATCGGCAGCGTTGACGCAACGAATAGAAAGAACGAAAATGGGGATCCCAGCAGGAATCGAACCCAGGCATTCTGCGTGGCAATCAGGTATCTACCACAGAGCCACGCCAGGTCTATAAAGTGGTTTGGAAAAACAGCCTATACAGCCCTAATGGCGGTGCAACGTCAATTGTGGTTGTGGTGCTGGCTATTTTCCACGAAAGCAATAAATACTACGTGATACTCCTACGATACAGGCGCCATATCAGATTGACGTCTGTGGTTCCTGTGTTGGCCACGCTTTTATAGCAGTCTAATCAACAATACATTTGTATTCCTGTGATTCAGCAAGCTATATTGAAGCATTGCTCGACCCCGGAGGAATACATTATTGAATGTTAGGGATGATATTCGCATTATCGCACCGTAAAGTGCACTTGGTCCGCCAGAACGACGCAGTGTCCTCTTCATTTCTTACTAGGCTGCGCGATGGCCTCACGCTGACCGAGGATGATGCCAGATTGATTGACATCCGCTTTGTAGACTAGGCTACGTAGGCCACATACGCCCAGGCACTCTACGAATACGACAAGCACCATTCACTGATGTTGGTCTACGTAGCACTATCCAGGCCTACCAGCCACGACGGCCTATACCTCACCAACGCGAAGGGTGATTTCGGGTTCCGACATATTGCCGGCTCTATCGACAGACAATTTGTCGACGAAATGACAGAGGCATCCACGATTTCCAACAGCATTACTATGCCTCATACTTCACTTCACATGAACCCCTCGTCACCGCAATCACGACCGGATCCGATAACAAGTCATGACCAACTCCTGGTGCTCACTCATCACGGTGATGTTGGCCTTGTTCAAGAACTGTCAAGATCTTCTTTCACACATGCACACGGGTTCGTGAAACGTACGTGCGATCTCCATCATAAGTGATAAGTATAAGCACTACACATCAGCTTACCGCTTCTGGCGTTGGTAATACCTACGTTGCCATTGGCAGCTTAACCCAACTGTAAACAACTGGTTATATAACACATATGCGGCTCTTCAACATATATGTGTGCGTATGAAGTTGACACAAATCTTTAGCGTCCTTTTGTAAGGTTTCGCTCAGTAAAAAAAATTACGCCACGGTCACCGTCCCGCCGCATGCATCGCATAACATCCACTCATGGTACGTGGGATCTGCCAAACTTTTTGAATCAATAATTATTATGCCTAAGGGCAGACTTCTCAAAAGAAAAAAAAGAGTAACCCATACCATACAAGCTGCAGTGTAGCATAAACGATGGCTAATGCCAGATACTGTGTGCCAAATGATGACTAATATTGCTTTGTGTAGGCTAAATTACGGATAAGGGCGCTAATATTGGATAATGTAGGCTATAACGTTGCCATGGTCACTCACTACGGTGAGAGGGCCCGCCTCTTTAACGACTCTACTATAGTGACCGCTGCAACACTTAACATACACGTGCCGCAGCGGAATTATATGGTGACGCAGCATATGTTTGGCTTCTGAGGTCTGCCCGTGTCACTTGGGCGCAGGTAACATAATAGGATTCGGCCACCGCACGAGAATAGATAACTGTCATTCATTCATTCATTCATTCATTCATTCATTCATTCATTCATTCATTCATTCATTCATTGCTATGGCTATCAGCATTTCGTTTTCTTGACTCGCCCCTTACTTGGTGCGAAACTCGTACGAGACACCAAAGTGTCCCCTACCAGGAATTACCATTATCTTGCCATCGTTTGGTTAAAGGATGAAATTGAAACTTAAATTGCTTGTTGCTGCACTTCTTAGTAAATAGGTTATGAGTATAACTGTCTGGATAAGCCGAAGAACTCTGCATTGCAACGAGATTGAGAATGGAGGCTTTGGAATATTGCTAACCGTAGGTGTGCCGTTACATATTCGGCTCCACTGACATTCGACGTGTCCAACGGTCTAGCTTTGTGTTGCTCATAGTTAGGTAGAGCTGCATGCAGCTCACCCTTAGTGCAGCGAACTCAGAACCATCAATTTTTCTTCCAAACAAACAGTGCAATGTACACATAGTAAGGGAGTAATTGTCCCGTAGTCGTCTACCTAGCAGTGTTGCGGAATGGCCGCCTCCATTCAATTTCAATTCCATTCCGGGGAATTACAACTTGCCGCAATTCCATTCCTTTCAATTCCTCGGAATGAAACAACTTAGCCCATTCCCACCCCGGGAATGGCCGGGCAGTTCAATCCCATTCCTGTAATTCCTCAACGTGGGAGAGGCATCTTGATAGTGTTGTCGAGTTGAGAATGAACGCCCCATAAATCTGATCCCATCAGATGCATTAAGAACTGCCAAAGGACACAAAACACGTTACTAAGGCCGAGGGATAGTAGCTTGGTGACATATCTCGTGCAGTACAACCACCCTACTAATTCTCATAGGGGCAGTTCTCCCGCTACCTATATTATTTGCATGGTCAGCATGTTTGAACGAATGCTGATGTTTTAATATTGTTTAAACTTAAATATGTTAATGCTAAAATGACAACATATAGCGTATCTTTATGCTGACAAAAGTAGTGTTCAAGAAGACTAAGCAGTTTTGCCACGCGTCTGAAGTGGTCGTGAATATGGAGAAAACTAAGATTTGGTTAATAGGGAACAAAACCTTCTAGATCTGCTGGTAACAGTTGGAACTGTGCGCCACTCGGGCGCCTTGTGCCTTTGCATCGAATACGGAACACTGGGCCGCACTGCTCGTCGCACTCACGCTTGTCAAGCGCGCCTCGCAAGTATGCGTGGGGTGAAGAGACCTTTCTGTGTTCACGTGTGCGAATGTCTTGCTTGTCGTAAAGGTTATTCACGTGTGTCAGGCACTAAAGTGCTCGTGAGATAAAGATCAGGCTGTGTATAGAGTATTTGTCACTTTCGTGTGGGGGGGTATCAATGGGAACCAACGTGCAGGGATAATTTGTTTCTCCCCTCAGTATCTGCTGGGATAATGGATTTGGTTGTACATTAGCTTATGCCTCGGTTTCTAGTAGGCGCGTTGCTTATAAATGCAGCGTGCTTGTAATCAGACAAGCCAATCTAAAAATACTGCTTTATTGTTAAATTTAAGGCTTTGGCTTACTAATGTTTCAAGTTTGAAAAACAGCGCGTAGACGAAAACGTGCTCTATTTTCGGAAAAAAAAGACGGAATTCCATTCCCATTACATTCCGTGCAAAATGCGCTTAATTCCATTCCCGCTCCATTTCTCCAAGCTTTGTCTTCATTCCATTCCCATTCCATACCGGGATCGCGAAAATGTGGAACGATTACGGAGTCATTCCAATTCCGGAGTGGCAACTCCGCAACACTGCTACGTAGTACCACACAACGCGATGGTACTACAGTGAGCGAGAAAATACTAATATAAATCATCCTCATTGCATTGCGAGAGCATTACGCTGGTAAAAACGACCATCGATGGTTGTTTTTCCGAGTGAAAACTGTTAAAGTGTTATTAGCATGCGCAATTTCACGTAGTGCAACTTTCTTTAAAAGGACCCAGGAACGGTTTTGAAGATTTTATATAAATGCATTGAGCCGGCAGAGCAAGTCCTAAGAATCATTTGAAGACCGATTAAAGCTCTCTGCGTCAACTGCGTAATTTACTACAAGACTTTAAACATGTGAATCGCTACAGATCGCAGCGGCTCAGCCGAACGAGTTTTCACCTTCTCGAGCCTTTTACATGTAAGATTGTTCCAATACACGTGGCACTCAGGGACCGATCTGATTGGATAATTCTAGTCCACGTCACTGAACCTCCTGTGGACAGCGAGCGTCGTCTGCCTGTGTTGCAACTTGCTCCGTGTTGACGTGAGCTGAGCGAGTGTTTATATCGAGGTTACTTTTCTTGCACACAATGAATTGCCCTAGGTGTGTCTTGTACCACATATTTAGCAATTGGTGACTTGTAAAGCTGCGACATCGTGTAATGTTTGTGAGGCACTTGGTGAGCGGAATCGCTTCAATTTGTCGCTGCAATGAGCGTCGAGTTCTCGCTATCCGGTCAACGCCACGATCCACGTGTCTGCGGCTGTAACTTCACCCCTGAAGACACAACCGCACTGCCCGTGTTTACGCGTATCGGTGATCGTTCTTGATTTCTTTTGTTTGTCCGCTTGCATGCGTTGGCAGGTTGTCGAGGTAC
>NC_051186.1:11906376-11982733 GCF_013339695.2 Rhipicephalus sanguineus
CGCATCGGTAAAGTGTGAAGCTACCTTACAAGATGGCTGGGTTTTGCAGTAGGCTTTCGAACATGGCCAATATACTGTGCCAGCGAGTTGGGACATCGCCCTCTAATGCTACAGGCCGCTGCTGTGTTGTGGTCACGCAATACTCGCGAGATTTCTCGCGGAGAGAAAGGAACGACAACTTCAGTGAAGAGATGTATTTTATTTTATGTTCGGGTTCCCAGTTTGGATTAAAAAAAACGAAAAGCGGCGGCGTGCCGCAATACCGTGAAAACGCGGTGATACGAATCTCACGGGACCACCAAAAATATTCGTATAATCCGAAATTCGTATCACCAGAAGGCATGAAAAATTAGCATGCGAGAAAAGAAAGCTGGCATACATTTTCATTTATTGTTTTCAGAGGCCGCCCAGCACGTCAGGAAGAACCCTGAATGATTGTCAGTTAGGTGTTTAGATGTCGGCAATCATACCAGCACTCGTAAATATACCGCCTGTACGCGCGTATTTAATTAATGAACCAGCTAGGTGCGTTGTGACCCGCGACAGCAGTAGCCCGTTCGAAATTTTAGCATGCTTTTTTCATGTTGTTAACCTCCCTGCCTTCTCCTTTTCGTATTCCTTCCTTCCTTTTTTCATGACTGCAGCGAAAGTAACGAAAGAAGTGCTTTGACGCGATGAATCAAGGCCACAAAGTTACAGAACCACGGTCCTGTGTTATGATTTTGTTATCGCGGAGGTGTTGGGGATGTTTTTTTGGGAGATTTACGGCCGTGCCCGCACAAGTGCGACCTGAACGGTCGCGCATGTTGACGTTGTGAGGCCTGACTCCTTCGCCAAGACTATCCTCGCCTTCTTTAGGTCCTCGTCCACCTTTCATAGAATGTCTGATGCACGAGGCAGCACCTGAAAACGCAGTAACAACGACAGCCGGCCCGCGTCGACGCGTTAAAAAAAAAACAAAAAAAAACATGGCGCTTATGTCCTCTGTAATCTAAACGCGAAGGCACAGGGAGGCACATAAGAGCCTCAAAGATTCACGCACATAATCAATTCTGGAGGCCGTAACGCGTCTCTAAAGGTTTATTCTGACCGTAAGAAAAGTGTTTTTCTTACACCGTGATTCCTGACGATTTGGCGGTGCGACGCGCATGCCCACGCTTGCGTTCTCCGCGCTCGCACGTGCTTGGCGCGTCTTCCGCGACAGCGCGGACAGCACCTCTTTCGTACCTGGGGCGGTAGCGTACGTTCGTATCAAACGTCGCTGGTTGAAAATCATTTCGCAGCAACCGTACTCCATTACATTGCAGGCCAATGGGCCTTGGGTCGGGACCAACGAAAAATTCGTATCACCCCGAAATTCGTATGAGCCGTGATCGTACCACCGAGGTTTCACTGTAATTGCTCTGCTCCGACTACTAACCGGCAGTCTTTAGTGCCCTTCCGAAACATTCTGCCAGCCATATACACTGCTTGGAAGTTTTCATCAACCGTGAAAACTCACAGCAGCACAACGATCGTGCCACCCGCGTGGGCGTTGCATACTTCCGTTGCCCCAAGGAACAGTGGCGGCGCAGTGAAGCGGACTTACGGGCCCGCGCCCAGGCACGCCGCGAACGCTCAACATAAATTTTTGTTTCTCGCCTAAAACAATAAACACTCCGATTAAACTTTCACAAATGAATCTCCTTTGTTTACTCTTCCCAACGAGACGAAGCGTGCATTTTTACTTGGACTGCATCACCACTCTACATGTGCCTGAACGTGGAGCATTTCACACATTTTTCATGTTTGCGCCCCTTCCACTTCGAACTACTCGGTCATCGACTTCAATACTTTTTTGACACGCTTACTGCCAACTGTCTAGCCATGTGATAGTCCTATTTGTCTGTAATATTCGTAGAATGTTTAAAAAATAATCAAAAATGGGGCGCAGAATTGCAGCATTGCTTCACCACAAAGCACATCGTGAGACTGGTCGTCAATGGGCGATAATAAGGTAGTGCCATTCCTTTTCAAGTAAACAGCAGATATTTAAGGCGTGCCGTAAAGTATTGTATTTTTAGAGTATTTTTTCGCAACCTATGTTTCACCCACTACGGCAAAATTCAAATCACTGTAACAGACAAGAAAAATTTTTTTTCCAAAAAATGCTTTCCGGCGCAAATAGTGCACCGATATGAACGTCCACAATTTTTTCAATACATTTGGAGAGGGTCGAGTGCAGTGTTTGGGACGTTTGGCGTGGGATGACCCTATAAGCACTACATATCAGCTTACCGCTTCTGGCGTTGGTAATACCCACGTTGCCGTTGGCAGCTTAACCCAAGTGTAAACAACTGGTTATATAATACATATGCGGATCTTCAACATATATGTGTGCGTACGGAATTGACACAAATCTTTAGCGCCATTTTGTGACGTTTCACTCAGTAAAAAATTACGCCACGGTCACCTTCCCGCCGCATGCATCGCATAACATCGACTCATGGTACGTGGCATCTGCCAAATTTTTTGAATCAATAATTATCATGCCTAAGGGCAGACTTTTCAAAAGAAAAAAAGTAAACTTACCATACAAGCTGCAGTGTAGCATAAACGATGGGTAATGCCAGATACTGTGTGCCAAATGATCACTAATATTGCTTTCTGCGGGCTAAATCACGGATAAGGGCGCTAATATTGGATCATGTAGGCTATAACGTTGCCATGGTCACTCACTACAGTGAGAGGGCCCGCCTCTTTAACGACTCTACTATAGCCACGGTGCAACACTTAGCATACACGTGCGGCAGCGGAATTATATGCTGACGCAGCATATGTTTGGCTTCAGAGGTCTGCCCGTGTCACTTGAGCGCGGGTAACATAATAGGATTCGGCCACCGCACGAGAATAGATGATAACTGTCATTCATTCATTCATTCATTCATTCATTCATTCATTCATTCATTCATTCATTCATTCATTCATTGCTATGGCTATCAGCATTCGTTTTCTTGACTCGCCCCTTAGTTGGTGCGAAATTCGTACGAGACACTTAAAGTGTCCCACACCAGGAATTTCATTATCTTGCCATCGCTTGGTTAAAGGATAAAATTGAAACTTAAATTGCTTGTTGCTGCACTTTTTAGTAAATAGGTTATGAGTATAACTGTCTGGATAAGCCGAAGAACTCTGCATTGCAACCAGATCGAGAATGGAGGCTTTGGAATATTGCTAACGGTAGGTGTGCCGTTAAATATTCGGCTCCACTGACATTGCACCTGTCCAGCGGTCTAGCGTTCTGTTGCTCATAGTTCGGTAGAGCTGCATCTCGGAACCATCTAATTTTTCTTCCAAACAAACAGTGCAATTTCTAATGTACACATAGTAAGGGAGTAACTGTCCCGCAGTCGTCTACGCAAGAGTGTTCCGGAATGGCCGCGTTCATTCAATTTGAATTCCATTCCGGGGAATTAGAACTTGCCGCAATTCCATTCCTTCCAATTCCTCGGAATGAAAAAACTTAGCCCATTCCCACTCCGGGAATGGCCGGGCAGTTCAATCCCATTCCTGTAATTCCTCAACGTGTGAGAGGCATCTTGATAG
This sequence comes from Rhipicephalus sanguineus, assembly GCF_013339695.2. Taxonomy (NCBI): domain Eukaryota; kingdom Metazoa; phylum Arthropoda; class Arachnida; order Ixodida; family Ixodidae; genus Rhipicephalus; species Rhipicephalus sanguineus. The sequence continues at coordinate 11,909,962 of NC_051186.1, forward strand.
TTTTGTCGAGTTGAGAATGAAGCCCCATAAAGCTGATCCCATCAGATGCATTAAAAACTGCCAAAGGACGCAAAACACGTTACTAAGGCCGAGGAATAATAGCTTGGTGACATATCTCGTGCAGTACAACCACCCTACTAATTCTCATAGGGGCAGTTCTCCCGCTACCTATATTATTTGCATGGTCAGCATGTTTGAACGAATGCTGATGTTTTAATATTGTTTGAGCTTAAATATGTTAATGCTAAAATGACAACATAGCGTATCTTTATGCTGACAAAAGTAGTGTTCAAGAAGACTAAGCAGTTTTGCCACGCGTCTGGAATGGTCGTGAATATGGAGAAAACTAAGATTTGGTTAATGGGGAACAAAACCCCCTAGATCTGCTGGTAATAGTTGGAATAGTGCGCCACTCGGGCACCTTGTGCCTTTGCATCGAATACGGAACACTGGGCCGCACTGCTCGTCGCACTCACGCTTGTCAAGCGCGCCTCGCAAGTATGCATGGGGTGAGGAGAACTTTCTGTGTTCACGTGTGCGAATGTCTTCCTTGTCGCAAAGGTTATTCACGTGTGTCAGGCACTAAAGTGCTCGTGAGATACAAAGATCAGGCTGTGTATAGAGTATTTGCCACTTTCGTGTGGGGGTATCAGTGGAAACCAACGTGCAGAGATAATTTGTTTCTCCCTTCAGTATCTGCTGGGATAATGGGTTTGTTTGTACATTAGCTTATGCCTCGGTCTGTAGTAGGCGCGTTGCTTATATTATTATTATTATTATTATTATTATTATTATTATTATTATTATTATTATTATTATTATTATTATTATTATTATTATTATTATTATTATTATTATTATTATTATTATTATTATTTGGTTTGAATACATAGAAAACACGAAGACACAGAAGAAATAGGGAGGGAACAGGCTGACAACTGCCACCTAAAGGGGCACAACGCCTGCCTGCTCATTTGGGAAAGGGGAAACATTGGGGAAAGGAAGATAGGGGGGAAAGAAAAAGGAAAGAAAATAGGTAAGAAAAAAAAACAAATAACAGACGTAAACACGAATAAGTGGTCACAAGGAAAAATGTCTATACGCGCGAGGCCAAATCGGTATTTTTTAAGAAAGTAAGTATGGCTCGATGGGCCTGGTCACGCCGAGCAGCACAACCCCTCGGGAACAGGCAATCATCAAGGTTCGTACACTTTAGTCCAATAAGTCCATATTCCTTGATGAGCAGTGCTCGCTGCATAGCAAATGCGGGACACTAAAAAATTATGTGTTCTAGTGTCTCACAGGAGTCACACGACGTACATGATGGACTGTCTACACGACCTTGTCGGTATAAGCGCTCACGCACTAATACAGAGCCAACTCTTAGCTTATATAAGAGGGCTCTGTCACGACGAGGCAATCCACGACCACGAATACGGGGAGGGAACAACCCGCGGCTTGCTACACGTTGGTCAGGGTGCTGCTTTAAAAGATGTCGGCGGATCAACAGACGAGCGTTGTATATCAGGCATGAAATTTCTTGGCAGTCGCACTCGTTGTGGGCACAACTTGAAGCAACGTGATCGGCCTCTTCATTCCCAGCAATATCCACATGCGAAGGTATCCACTGGAAAATGAGGGACACCCCACTAGAAATAATGTTTGTGGCAGATTTTACAATGCTGCATGTTTCGCATACCGCATCCATCTTCATCAACAACTGCGGAACTATCAGCGATTGATATTGCTCTGAAATACGTTCAAGAAGAATTAGGAGCACCAAAGGTTGTCATACTCACAGACTCTCGTGCTGCCCTTAGCAGACTGTTGAGAAAAGACTGCGACGGTCCAATTACATGCTGCTTATAAATGTAGCGTGCTTGTAATCAGCCAAGCCAATTTAAAAATACTGCTTTATTGTTAAATTCGAGGCTTTGGCTTACTAATGTATCAAGTTTGAAAAACAGCGCGTAGACGAAAACGTGCTCTATTTCAGGAAAAAGACGTAATTCCATTCCCATTACATTCCGTGCAAAAGGCGCTTAATTCCATTTCCACTCAATTTCTCCAAGCTTTGTCTTCATTCTATTCCCATTCCATTCCGGGGTCGCGAAAACGTGAAATGATTCCGGAGTCATTCCAATTCCGGAGTGGCAACTCCGCAACACTGCTACGTAGTACCACACAACGCGATGGTACTACAGTGAGCGAGAAAAGTAGTAATATAAATCATCCTCATTGCATTGCGAGAGCATTACTCGGTTAAAAATGACCATCGATGGTCGTTTTTCTGAGTGAAAACTTCTAAGATGTTATTACTACGCGCACTTTCACGTAGTGCAACTTTCTTTAAAATGACCCTGGAACTGTTTTGAAGATTTTGTATCAATGCATTCAGCCGATAAAGCAAGTCCTAAGAATCATTTAGAGACCGATTAAAGCTCTCTGCGTCAACTGCGTAATTTATTACAAGACTTTAAACATGTGAATCGCTACAGATCGCAGCGGCTCAGCTGAACGAGGTTTCAACTTCTCGCGCCTTTTACACGTAAGATTGTTCCAATACACGTAGCACTCAGAGACCAATCTGATTGGATATGTCCAGTCCACGTCACTGAACCTCCTGTGGACAGCGAGCGTCGTCTGCCTGTGTTGCAACGTGCTCCGTGTTGACGTTGGCTGAGTGAGTGTTTATCTCGAGGTTTCTTTTCTTGGACACAATGAATTGCCCTAGGTGAGTTTTCTACCACATTTCTAGCAATTGGTGTCTTGTAAAGCTGCGACGTCGTGTAATGTTTGTGAGGCACTTGGCGAGCGGAATCGCTTCAGCTTGTCGCTGCAATGAGCGTCGCGTTCTCGCTATCCGGTAAACGCCACGATCCACGTGTCTGCGGCTGTAACTTCACCCCTGAAGACCCAACCGCACTGCCCGAGTTTACGCATATCGGCGACCGTTCTTGAATTCTTTTGTTTGTCCGCATTGCATGCGTTTGCAGGTTGTCGCTGTACAGGAGAAAAAAATAAGATCGGCTGGTAGTGTGGCGGCACCTGTCGGAACAAATATCAACCACTCCGCGAGCTTTCGTCTCTGTTGCCAGACGGTGTGCTGACGAGCGCACTGGGCCTCCGAAACCTGCGCGCAATCTGTCGGCGCGCAATATCGGAGGCCATGACTGGCGAAGCACAAACCGTAGAGTGCGCTCATGAGAGCGCTGCAATAGCCAGCGATGTCAGCGTGTCTCATGAGTTAAGGAGGCAAGACAGTGGTGAGAAGGAGGGTATAGATATAATTGTCCTTAGCGGCCTTGGCACACTGCGCGTCGCTGAATTTGTGGTGCGAATGATTTGATGATGCTCTAGCCTAAACGCTGACAAAACTTCAAAAAACCGTTTCAGGCTAACTTTAGTGGTATCTAATCTGTTATGCGCAAATGTCTGTTTGCAGATTGCATGCGCGACGCATATAGCGGTATAAATTCTCGAATAGCCGGTGTGTATGGTCCCTGTATCCTGGGTTACCAGGTCGAAAATGCCCAATATAGCCGAGAAATCCGGCAGGTACAACTGCTTGTGGGACTAAATTTCATGCGAAGCAGACAACGAGTAGCACCCTATGCCGGATTATTATATCCTGCGGAAAAGCAGAATGTAATATAAACCGCGAAACAAAATTAAGTATAATAAAAAGGGACCTGGAGGGAAACTTCTCTCCGAAGAAAGCTGGTCATATATCTGGGAAGAAAGAAAAGTTACAAAAGAATGGGGGTATTCAAAACCACTATCATGGCAAACTGCGCTTCATGCCAGTTCACATTGAATCAAGCAATAAATATATAAAGAAAACAAACCAAAACGCAGATAAATGACTTCAGGTACTCGCGTAAGTACTGAAACAACCCTATCGAGAGTAACAGCAAACTCCTCGGGAAAGAAAATGACTTTCTTTTCAGCTAACAAGGCAACGATCGCAGTAACGCAATCACGCGTCACTGTAAGATCTGTGCTTTGAGCGCGAATGATACAAAGCCGCCAGACTCGCCACTGCCATCGACTTCAATATACGCGCGAGAGCTATTCGACAAAACGACCAATTTCCGCGCAATGCGATCGATTTCAACAAAACAAAGATCATGGCAGCGGTACAAGAGGTGGTTCTGTGTTCAGGCGCAGACGGTGAATCTCCCACAGAGTTGATAGTGGTGCACGGCACGCCAAGACGGCTCAATGGCTGTTAAAGCCATCGTATGACGGAGACCGAAGATTTTAATGAAAATAGCGTGACATAAGCGTTTGTGAATTAAGAGAGAGAGAGTGATGAAACTCCTTGATTTGGTTATTATTTAAGCATCGTCTTCAGGCTGGTCTGCTGCGTGCACTAGTCCCCCAGAAGAGCTCAGTAGCCAGTGAACTATAACATTGGAGAACTGAGAGGTGTTATTGCCATCACATATTGTACCGTATTAAGTGAGAACACTTCACGAAGTCTCGCAGAAGTAGAACGAAAAGAAGAGTAAAATGTTGCGGACCACTCAGTCACATCTCTCGGCATTGATAGGTAGTTGACATCTTTGCAAGAACAACAAGTACACTCTTCGTTTTCCTCGTGCCTACGAAATAAAGACAAATGTCCTTGCCTAACAGGACGACGTAATTGAGAGAAAATGTATCAAGCCTCAAATATGAGCAGATCTATAGACAACCAACTCCCCCAATAAACGTGTGAAATTCCCATGTTCGGTGCCCGCTATGGTTCCTTCTAACACGTAAGATTTGACGGGTTATTATCGTTGTTGACGATCTCCGTTGCGGAGGGATAACGACATGTTTGCCGATTTGGTTCTAATGGTCAGAATGTACGAGATCTGGAGACGCTAGTGCCATGCAGAAGCACGCCGACGAGCGCACTGCGCAGCGTATCCGGCTTTACTTGGTGTCTAAAAAATCACAGCATATCCACGGAGTGAATGATGATGAGTGGGCGAAGCTGCGGAGGTTCATCGGTAAACCGTGAATCTTCCGTGAATTCTGCCCAGTACATCATCACCGACGTGAGATCGGGCGCGTTTATACTAAAGGTTCGATGAGTTATGACGACTTGCAGCTCACTTTAATTTTACATGTACGCTGTGAATTTTCATTGTTTAGAAAACCATTGCTTTAGAAAACATCTGGCGTCTTTCGTTAAGCAGCTGGCGTCTTTTCGTTTTGCTTTAGAAACATCTGGCGTTCTTTCGTTTTGCTTTTACCAAACATCTGGCGTCTTTCCTTGGTTTATTTCATCAATCAACGGCGTTTTGAACAAAATTTTTAATCACGCACAGGAGAAATCTCACCAGGCACTAACTTAGAGGTAAACAATGGCTGCTAATGGGAATGAGAGACAGAAGAAGTCGGCTTTTAGCTAACACTTACACTTCTACTAACGTTTCCTACTGGAACATGCCAATGGCTGCTAATGGGGAATGAGAGACAGAAGAATTCGGCTTTTAGTTAACGCGCACGCTGCGAATTTTTTTATTGTTCAACAACGCACAGGAAAAATCTCCCACCGGCACCACCTTGGAGGTCAAAGCGTAAGACTGGTTACGCACTACGACTACTACGACTACGACTACGAGGGACGAACGGGTGCCACCTTAAGGAGCTTCGCCCCTAAAAGTCGTCTCTGATACCTAGTTGACGAGCGGCATGCGTGTGGTGTTGATGCCTTTTGAACGCGCTGGCACAATCGCTTTTTAGTACTGCGTGTGGAAAAACTGGATATCCGGCAGTACCATGCTAAGTAGAGAAAAAAAAAGTCATAGTTCCGACGCAAGGGCGAAGCAATGAATGTTATAGACCTTTTTTTCGTGGGCACCGCCATATTGCCTAGCGGGCGGCGCCGTCCTTGGTCTGGCAACCCACTGGCGTGTGCGAAGCTCCGCGTTTCTATGGAAGATATACGTGCGACTGCAGCTGCAGCCGGTTTATTTCGTTCTGGCGCACAGAAATTCCTTTCAAGTGATGCGGTCTACGTAGGAAATGAATCTGTGAGACGTCCTGAAGCGGTTTGATCCGTTCAGGGTCAATGATGTTAATATACGACGACGCGAACGTGTCGCAAGTGGTCGATATCATATATTTTCCGCACTGTCTGTTGGAAAACCACGTAAATATTTCGACCTGTTCTAGCAGGGCGAGCAAGTGCCGCCACTCTTAGCAGATACAATGATTTTTTTTTCTTGGACTGTAATCTTTTAGTTTGTTTTTTCATTCACGGTGTGTTTATTCTGTCGCACCGAGTACCGCTCGTACATGCGGTTGTGCGTGAGCACGCAGTCTCCTATTTCGTGGCGCGGGCGGCATCTGTTTGTTGCTCGCGAACAGTTACCTATCTTGCTCCTCAACTTTAAGGTAACCGCTTATTACTCGCTCGTTTATTGCCCACCGGTGTGGACGAAGCTACTTGTTTACAGGGATGTGCTGGTACATATAAAAACAATGCTGATGTTGACATGCCGACATGCCGGCACGCTTCTTTTTCTTTTAAGAGTCGTGATACTTGAGTGGATTTCGGCGGCGATAAGATGAAGATGGTTAGAGAGTTTCTGCCGGTGAGGCACGAAGTGCTCCCGGGCTCGAGCCTTTGATCAGCATTAGAGGTGATTCGCGTTTTTTCTTTTGTAACTTCATCTAACAGATGTACTGTTTTTGCAAAATTCTTGCTGTCGTTCGCAAAGCTAAGCAGCAAAACTGGCAGTTAAAGAAACACTAGACAAGTGTAACAACGTGGTTTTGTATCGCGCGTAGAAGAGAATTAACTATATTGCATATCATTGCGCGACCGGTCGGACACTGTTCTTGACCACGTAAAAATTTGTCTTCCTGAGGTAGTTGTTCCACACGAAGTGACAGAACTCTTTTTTTTTTGCTATTCGGCTTTCATATGGCTCATCGTAGACGATACACCCCACTGTCTTACGGAAGTTGCGACCTCACGACAGAGATCTCGCCACATCCTTTTCATGTAGCGTTCAGTGAATGTTCGGGTTTTGCAAGGCCGGTACGGAGCACAAATGAAATGTATGATGCCGGTTACCCCACTGCGAAGTTAGGGATTTCTCGTCCGTGCTAATACCGGTATACATCAACTGCAGCGATCACCGTGTTGAGCCGAGCTACGAAGCTGGTCACACACAGGCATTTAACTCATCACCATTACCTCGAGCCATAGCACATTGGAACGGCCTTCCAGATCACATTGTATCCATCTCTAATCGTGAAACTTTTCGTGATAACCTGATTTCGTTGCGTTTTCCTATTGTATAACTTTGTTGCACCTTGCTGTTTATCATTTGTATTTTTTTGTTCTTTGTTTTTCACTTTTTGTCTGTATTTTTATTGCAATGTATATACTGATGCCCCCCTTACTCAATGCTCTTAAATGGGCCTGTAAGGCATTTTGAATAAATAAATAAATAAATAAATAAATAAATAAATAATTGTTAGACCAAACGCATCATATTAAAATATGATAATACAACGAAGCGAAAACAACTCAGGTGGGTACTCGAGTGGTACTTGGATGTTCTGCACTTTACCGGACAGGGCCGTACTTGACCGCTTATATTTGTTCGCAAATCTCGCCATATCCGATTGACATTTGACTGTGGGGAACACTGGGAATTCCGGATATATTGCGGCCCTTGCCAATTTATAACCTGTAACGTAAAACAGACGATGTAGTACATTGAAGAGTGCACACAACCGCAAACACACCGCGCTTGGTGACGCACGTCGCATACTTATTCTAGCAGCAGTTTACTTTTTATAGTTGTTAGAACAACCAAAAACGGCACAATGGTTTCCCGTTAGCCTTTCGCTGGCTGACATCGCAGTAAAAGTGAACAAAATCCGCAGGTCGACCTAAAACACGCAAAAATTGTTCGAAAACGGCACTCATCCAAGCACCAGCCCGCACACTCCGCGCCGTCGCGCACGAGCCAGAAAGGAGGAAAGCGCTGGTTGCCAGTCCGGTCCTCCTCGCCCGATGCAACGGTCTATAGGCACTAATTGGAATGTCACACGAAGAACGACAAGCAGCTAGAAACTTGCATCGTGCCACTGAAGCACAAAGAAGGACGCTCGAAAAGAACGCACAGGTATACACATGACAAGCGCGAGCTAAGTACTGTAAGCTGCTCGTGCTTCCAGAACTCAAGCTTCGACAATAATGTATTCTTCGGCCCGTTTTGGAGGTATTTCTTTTTCTCGAGAAGGGCGCTTCCGAATGCTCGGAATCTGCTTCTAATCCTCCATAGGCGCGCGGAGTGACCTTTATTTGTTTTACTTCTGCGTCTCCTGCCACGCGGGACGACATTTGCGTCGCGGAAAAAAAGCAAGCAGCTGACGCAAGGCACACGACGCGGAAAGCCGAAAGCAGACGACGCGGCGCGCCGTGTGCCTAGGGTGCCTGCGGCAGACGGAGAACGGCACGAAAATGATGCGCGTTGCGCGAACAAATTGCGCACGGCAGCCTCCGCAAACGGCAAGCTTTAGGGTCAGTTGTTACGTCTTTGTGTTTGACATCAGCGGCTCAAACAATCTTAGTCTATCTGCGGCGCGCGGACCGCGGCGCGGTTGCGTCTGAGGCTGCCATGCGCGTTTTGTCCGCTTTACTCAGCGGCGTCTATACATACTTGAGCCCACGGCGTCTTATCGGCGTCTCACCGCTCTACGGCGGCGGCGCGGAGAGGCGCGAGACGCGGGGCAAAAAATGGCGTCGCGGCGGCGCCAATCTGCGGCGTGCACTGCGGCGTGCACTGCGGCACGGCTGCCATATTTGAGCCCACGGAGTCTTATCGGCGTCTCACCGCTCTACGGCGGCTGAGGCGCGAAACGCGGGGAAAAAAAATTGGCCGCGTATCTGCGTGCTTCGCTGCAAATGTCGTGTAAAGACGATAGAAGAGGCGCTGTGTGAGATATGGACGCCATCTGGCAATACGTCGGGAAACATGAGTGCTGTGTTGCGTGCTGGTAGTCCCGGCGCAGCAGCAGGCGAAGACCGGCGGTGACCAACGCGACCGGCGGGGACGCCAGCCAGCCCGAAAACGCGGTTTGGCGCGAAGTGCTGAAGCAGAGAAACGTCCGCACTCAACGAGTACTCTCCACACACTCTTTTATTTACACGTCGCCTGGGTAAAACAGGAACGCAAGAGCGGCGCCCACAACCGGCAGCCTGAAGGCCGCCCACAACGCTGCTTTTTCATTTTTTAAATATTTTTTTTCACCTTCTTGGCCTTCTCAAAACTAAAGTTTTTCAACACCAACCCATGGCATTCGTACAGTGCAATACAGAACCGAAACCGAAACACAACAATGAGCTCGTGCGAAGGGCACGGAGGAAGGCAAATTTCAGCGCAGTCGCATTTTCATCTTTGTTGAAACAGCGCTCACTAGACGACGACGAAGTAAAAGAAGGCACAGGACAGGCAGCGCCTGTCCTGTTTCAACAAAGATGAACGCATACCAACTCGCTCAAGCTTCCATTCTTATGCATTTTCAGCGCAGCTTAAGAAACTAGGGTCCTTAAAATTACGTATGTATGCATTTTCTATTAAAGGAACACGCCACCTAATACTTACCTTGTGATGTTGCACCTCAGATATGCATGATATTTACTTTTTGATCGACAACGTTCACAAGTATGAACAGCCGTACCAGTTCAAGACAGCTGGCCCTTGTGCAAGTGGTTCAACTTTGGCCGAGTGGCTGAATCGAGGGACGTGCCGACAAACAGAAAGACAGAAAGACAGACCAAAATTTCTGCGTTTAAGTTCCCCAAGAAAGACTATTGTCTTTAAAAGTCACGTCGCGGCGGCATCAGCCCCTTCAAGAGAGTGGCAACACCCTAAAGGAGGCGCACATATCGAGGCACAATAGGTGTGCCTGGCATTCCTTTTTTTTTTCGTCCTACATTGCGAGTGGGTAGAGAAATAAGCCACTTTTCTGTGCGCGTCTCAAGGGCAGTTTTCAAATTAAAAGGAAGTGTAGGAGCAGTGCGTGATAGAAAACTCAAGTTTCTCCGAAACATGCGTACCGCCAGCGGTAAATGATGTATATAAATAAATATCTCGCCGTTATGACACCGGCGGAAGCATGGCGCGTGGTAGTTCTCTAACGCAGCGCGCGGCGGAGCGAAGTGGTCGCTGATCGGTTGCGTCGAATTTTTTTCGTTCTGATTTATTTTTCTTTGTGCCTTTTTGTATATATACATACACATCCTTATAACACATCCTTATAACGGCGACGGCGGCATCAAAAATCCGCCGTAAGTGTCCATATAATTGTTATCGCAATTGAAAACGTGTTGCTAGGCGGTGCACTCGGCGAAGCCTGGTGCAGCCTGCCAAGTGGTTGCAGGCAACATAAGTTTTTGCTTACGCGAAAACGCGGAGCTTTGAGCTTAAAGGGCCCCTCACCAGGCCACATAGCAAATTTTAGTTAGACGCTGGAAGTTGCTGCGTGCCAAATGAAGTGCAGTATGCCGCAAGAATTTTTCAAATCGGTTCATTGCGAGCTGAGAAAAACAATCATTTGTAGCTGCGCGAAACCATGATGCGAGGAGGCGAGTTTCAAACCCTTGCCACTCGCTCCGTGTAGCCTTAGCAAGCCAAATTCCTTTCCTGCCCTCTTCACTCGACACATACGCATGAACACATCATGCGCATGCATGGCCACGTGCGCATGACGTGCACGAGCCAGCCCGAGCACGCGAGCGGCGTTGCACGGCCGCTACCATTTTTTTATGTAGCGGCCGTGGGCGTTTTGTCGGCGTTCTTTGTGGTGTACTGCCTGTTTCTGCGGGACGGGCATGAAAGTTGAGACATTTGTACGGGCACGAGAGTGGCGGTATCATGAGCCAGTGACGCATTAACGTTTACTTGGACGCGGTAGAATAAATGAGCATATGAGTGCTCGAACGCGCCAGAACATTACTTTCGTTTCCAGGGCTGGCGTGCTAACCGCGGGGACACGAACTCATGGGAAAGGGAGGCCCATTAGCCCCGCATCTCGCTGCAATTCACAAAAAAAAAAAATGAAAGAGACGCACACATTCCCTTTGTGTGTCTCATCATTTCTCTCAAGTTTTATTAATCTATTCAAGCAACAAATTACACAAACTACACATGTCGCGTCAAATAATTATCGCAGTGTCACGTGCTACTGTTGGCGACGTCAGAGCACAGTCGCCTACGTAGAGGAGCGACGTCAAAGCACTACGATCTACGTAGGGCCATTTTCTCATGTACGTCATCCCCTCATTCTCTAAAGCGCGCGCCCGCGAGAGGAAGGGCAAGCAGCGTTCACCTTGAAATTTGACCCATTTCCGCGGCGCGTAGCGTTGCAAATTTTGGCAGACGTGATCGTGAACGCCCAGTGTATGCATTGCGCTCGTTAGCTCAAAATTGTCAAACCTGGTGAGGGGCCCTTTAAGTAGCTCTGCTGTTCAAAGAAACAAGCTTCCCCAACCCGATGACACGCCTCCTTCCCCCCTTCCTAAACGAAGCTTCTATGAGTTACAGATCTCGGTGGCAGCGGCATAGTTCCCGAAAACCCTGGCGCCGGCGGGTGTACACAAACGGGCGAAGGTGCGCCAGTCACGTGCGTATGCGCTGTTTTGCAATAACCGATGCTCTCTCGATCGTGGTCTTGTCGGCGATGAGTTGCTTCTGGTATGGAAATCAGATATCTTATCGAGATCACTTGCCACACTTCATTGTTGCATTTCATTATTTCACGCATGGCCGTCGTTGTTGCCTGTATCAACAAAAGAGTTGAGCTGCTAAACACTTGGGTGAAGGTCCAATTCCCCGCATGGAAGACGGAAATTTAAGAGGGAGCATTGGGAATGCGATAGAAAGAAAGAAAGAAAGAAAGAAAGAAAAGAAAGAAAGAAAGAAAGAAAGAAAGAAAGAAAGAAAGAAAGAAAATAGCAGGTCAGGCACGTACACGCTTCACTTTCCCCCATTTTTCCTAGAGGGGAGGGATCCCTTTTAATTTTTTAAATGCGAAGCATTTCTAAGCGAACTTCTGCGACTTTGAGCGTATCTATCTATCTATCTATCTATCTATCTATCTATCTATCTATCTATCTATCTATCTATCTATCTATCTATCTATCTATCTATCTATCTATCTATCTATCTATCTATCTATCTATCTATCTATCTATCTATCTATCTATCTATCTATCTATCTATCTATCTATCTATCTATCTATCTATCTATCTATCTATCTATCTATCTATCTATCTATCTACGACTTCGTGCTCTCGTGGCCGTTTCACTAATGGGCTGTAAGCAAAATTCGTATGACATGTCGTGATTGTATGACGAACATAATCGGCAGGTCATAAGATGAAAATCGTGACATGCATGTCATGAACGGCATGATTTACATACCACGAACTTGGTAATCATGCGGTCATTTCACTAACTTGATATGTACCAAAATTCGTACGGCGTGACGAAAGTAAAGGCCGAACATAAGTGACAGGTCGTAATGTTCAAATCATGACATACATTTCATGTACGGCACGATTTACAAGACGTGTTCCTGGGGCGCATGCGGCCGTTTAATTGAATATACCAAAATTGGCATGGTGAGACACTTCTGTATGACAAACAACTCCGAAACATTAAGCTTTTTGCGCCGAAACTTTTGTCATTGTCCCTGTAACGTTCGCAAACTGTCCTACCTAACTTTCGTCCGCCCGCAACTTGAATATGCCTCATCTGTTTGGTCCCCGACCGCTCATTATCAAATTAAAATGCTCGAAGCAATTCAGAACAGAGCTGCACGTGACATTTCCAGAATCTACTGCCACCATTACAGTGTGACGCAGCTTAAACTCAAATATTCATTACAACCATTATGTGTTCGACGTCAAGTGTCCTTGTTATGTCTATTTCAAAAGTACGTCTACAGTAACAAAACATCGTCGTTGCAACTTGAACGCCCCCTCTACACATCACGCAGGTTACATAATCATCTTAGCTTCACCCGCATCTTTGGTAACACAAACGCGTTTAACACGTCAGCACTACCGCAAGCCATCCGCATGTGGAATGATCTTACCGATGATATCGCCTCTGACAGAAACCCTAACGCGTTTCGGCAGAAACTTGAGATACATTTTCACGATGTACCGTTGTAAGATTTTTTAAATACGAAGCATTTCTTAGCGAACCTTTGGCACTTTGAGTGTTTCTCTATCTATCTACCTATCTATCTATCTATCTATCTATCTATCTATCTATCTAGCCGCCTAGGTCATGGTGCTGTCATGATCGCCTCCTTAACTTGGTGTACACCAAAATTGGCATGAGAGGGTAAGGGGATTTGACGAATATGACTGTCGGGTCATGACATGAATAACGTGAAAATATGTCGCGTACGTCGTCAAACCGTTTCCACCAGACACGTGTGGCACATACCCGTTCACCACGGGCCGCGGTGCACGGGTATGCGCCACAGGTGATTGACAGTTGATATCTACCGAGGAACGGCGAGAACACACATTGGCAGCGTTTACCACACCGGCAGCGCTTACCCGACGAATGTAAAGAATTAAAATTGATATCCCAGCAGGAATCGAACCCAAGCATTCTGGGTGGCAATCAGGTATTCTACCACAGAGCCACGCCAAGTTAATATACTGGTTTAGAAAAACAGCCTACATAGGCGTAATGTCGGTGCAACGTCAATTGTGGTTGTGGTGCTGGCTATTTGATTTTGCAAGAAAGCCATAAGCCCTACATGATACTCCTACGATCTGTACTCCTACGATACAGGCGTCATATCAGATTAACGTCTGGGTTTCCAGTGTTGGCTCCGCTTTTATAGCAGTCTAATAAAAATTACATTTGTATTCCTATGATTCAGCAAGCTATATTGAAGCATTGCTTGACCCCGGAGGAATACATCAACGATAGTTAGTATGATATTCACATCAACGCATTGTAAAGTGCACTTAGTCCGCCAGAACGACGCCGTGTCCTCTTCATTTCTTACGAGGCTGGGCGATGGCCTCATGCTGACCGAGGATGATGCCAGATTGACTTGACAGCCGCTTTGTAGACTAGGCTACGCAGGCCACAAACGCCCAGATAGTCTACCAATCCGACAAGCGCCATCCACTGATGTTGGTCTGCCTAGCACTATCCAGGCCCACCAGCCTCGACGGCCTATACCTCACCAACGCGAACGGTGACTTCGGGTTCCGACATGTCGCCGTCTCTATCGACAGACAATTTGTCGACGAAATGACCGAGGCATCCACAATTTCCAACAGCTGCACAATGCCTCATACTTCACTACACATGGACACCTCGTCACCGCGATCACGACCGGATCCTATAACAAGTCATGACCAGCTGCTGGTGCTCACTGAACATAGTGATGCTGACATCGTTTAAGAACTGTGAAGAACCTCTTCCACACATGCACACGGGTTCGTGAAACGTGCGTGCGTTCTCCTTCATAAGGGAAAAGTAAAAGCACTACATATCAGCTCACCGCATCTGGTGTTGGTAATACCCACGTTGCCGTTGGCAGCGTTACCCAACTGTAAAGAACTGGTAATATAACACATATGCGGCTCTTCAACATATATGTGTGCGTATAAAATTTATACAAATCTTTAAGCGTTATTTTGTAACGTTTCGCTCAGTAAAAAAATTACGCCGCAGTCCCTTCCCGCCGCATGCTTCGCATAACATCGACTCCCACGGTACGTGGGATGTGCCGAATTTTTTTACATTTTTTGTCTAACTTTCAAGCTTTTATATTGTGAAGTGCTGCGCTCTATTTTGATTAACATGTTGTAGTCGCTATTCGTGTACTATTGAATTACGATGACTCATTGCATTGCTTATTTTATTACGAAGTATTTTGTTGTTACTAATAATAACCTGCACTGTAGCTTTGTTCATTATGAGATATCACTGTAACCCCCCTTACTGAATGCCTTCGGGCCTGTAAGGTATTTTAAATAAATAAATAAATAATTAAGTAAACAAATAAATGACACGTGGTAACACAAAAATTCATGACATGCATGTCACGTACGGCATCACTTACATGCGACGCTCTTGGTGCGCTAGCTTACTATTCGCAATGCCCATAGACTGCCACGCCACCAAGCGGGTGTCAGGAGGAGGGTTAGCAGACGATAAACTGTCCGCCGCTGCCGAGTTCGGCTGTGCTAGCCCGATTGTCAACGCGTTGGTTGGAAGGAAACACTACGACTTTGCATGTTTCGCGAATCCGTGAACAAACCGGGCCGTCCGTGACAAGATAAGTTTGGTTCTTTCTTGCGAGACGCGAAGTTTTCGTGAAAATACGTGGTGAAGCACCCTGGGCAAGTCGTGCTACCAAAGATGGCAAACAGCGTACACATTTGAGCTCCGCGAAGTTTTCTATGGCCACGCAGGCTATTGAAATGTTAGTGTCTGTCTCTTCATGTTGAGACTCGCGCTATTTGGCTTCGGTGTTCTTGTAGTGTATGAAACCCATAACATTATACGCGGCGTGTCGCATGAGCTCGCGATGTCCTCTTCTATAACTGAATAATATCAGTTATAGAAGAGGTAATGAATGTGTGATACACTGAAGTAAAAAAGCGCCTTACATATTGTCAGAAAAGAGCTGTATGAATCTTGTGAACGACAATTCAGTCACTCGGGGCTGCGCTCGCTCCACGGCTATCGTGAACTACGACCAAGCACCGGCCGCGTTGCGGGCTCAATTTTGTCCTCAGCTGACGCATTCCGGCGGAGATTAAACGTGATCGATTGATTCATGGACTACGTGTATATCTACATTAGTGGACCACAGCTGGCGAAATTCGATCGGAAGCTCCGCTCTCAACGTCTTCCAAATCACCCGTGTGTTGCTTTCTTAGTCAGCGCTGCACTGCATGTTTTTACTTTCTTGACAGGTGGCAGCACACTGCAAGCAAAGTGTTCTCTGAGCCCAGAACGCGGAGAAGGCGAGTCAGATCTAGTCGGAGGAAATTATTTAGACTGATTTTAACAGTGATGTTCAAAGAGACCGTGCACCTTGACGACGAGGATTTTTCACTGGACATTGAAGGCTGTGAAATCACCGATAGCGAAGGCGACGAGCGGAAGCGAAAAGTGCAATCGCGTCCACAAGCTGCGCCGCTGAGTTGACAAATGAGCTTGGCCATTACCGTCCGAATGGCTTCGTTGTTCAGAAATTCTTCGACGTTGCGAAAAGCTTGCGTGTGCATTTGTTTCGAGGTGCTCGTCAAACCTGTAACATCCGAGAGAAGTGAACTGTGCACTCCGCGTTCCTCATGACACAAGTAATGATGGCGGACCAACCTGTGAAGATACCATCGTCGCGCTAAACACGCGCTCCTGTGCAACAACGATGCCGTTACTCGCTAATGGCCTATTACTACGGCAGATCCAACAGGCAGGCACGGTACGTATACTTGGAGTCAGGGGCGTAGCCAGAAATTTTTTTTCCGGAGGGGGGGGGGTGCACCTCCTTGATCTGAAGTAAGGCTCGGGCAGGCAGATGTCATCGAGTGTCATTTTGAGCTCTGTATGCCATGGCAAAATAAAATTCGGGGGGAGGGCACGGGCCCGGTGTGCCCCCCCCCCCACCTCCCCCCCCCCCCTGGCTACCCCCCTGCTTGGAGTGCCGTTCAGTTCATACGTTTTCTGTAGGGCGCACAGGATTTTATACAGCATCGTTGATGCACGATAACGGAGCCAAATATAACCTCTAACACCGCGGAAAATAATGAGGTAGCGAGCATTTCGCACTTTCCATTGTTTAGGCAAGTATTTTGGTCTCATCCATTTCAGTGTAGTTCATGACTTCATCCGGTGAAAGTGGCACGGGCCGTGCGTCCGCACGTCCTATCTGTTCATATGCTAACAAACGGGTTGACCCTCCTCCTGGCGCCATCTTGAATCGCACAGGCTTTGCGAATACACCAAATTTGGTAGCGCGCGACGTGACTGTACGATGAACATATATGACACATGCCACGCTCATGGTCCGTTTCTCTAGCTTGATATGCACCAAATTTGGTATTGTGTGACTTGACTCTATGACGAACAGAAACGGCAGGTAGTACCACAAAAATCATGAAACGCATGTCATGTGCGGCATGTTTTACACGCCAAGCTCATGATGGGCTGGCTGGCCGTTTCGCAAGCTTGACAGATACCAAAATTCTTATGGTGTGACATCACTCTATGACGAACATAAATTACAGGTCGAAACATGGAAATCATGAAATGCATGTCATTTAAGGAATGATTTAGCCCTACATGCCCCGCTCACGGTGCTCTCGCGGCCGTTTCGCTAGTGTGCTACACTACAGAATTGGTATGGCATGACATAACTGTATGCCGAACATACGTCAGAGATCGAAACAATAAAATTATGGCATGCGTGTCATGTACGGCATGACTTACTTGCCGCACTCATGGTGTGCTCGCGGCCATTTCGCTGGCTCGATATGACAAAAATTAATACAGGTTGAAGCGTGAAAATCATGACATGCATGTCGTGTACGGCATTATTTACATGCCACGCTCATGGTGCGCTCGCGGCCATTTCATTAATTTGATGTGTATCAAAATTGGTAGCGTGTGACCTGAGTGTACACAGAACATAAATGGCAGATCGTAACATCAAAATCATGATACGCGTGTCATGTACGGCATGATTTGCACGAGATGGTCTTGGGGCGCTCGCGGCCGTTTCCTTAAATGAATATGTACCAAAATTGGTAGGCGTGGCATGACTGTATGACGAACATAAATTACAGGTGTTAACATGAAAATCATGACATGCATGTCATGTACGGCGTGATTTACGTGCCACGCTCATGGTGCGCCCGTGTCATGAATGCTTTGATTTGCCTAAAACACAAGCAATGGGCTGCATGCATCGCTTCGCTAACTGCTTCGCATTTCATCGATTCCCACAGTGCATAGGATCTGCCGAATTTTTTCTTTGCACTACTTTGATAGGTATCCTGCTTTAGTTAACAGGGTTCTTCTTCTTATACAGTTACTTTTATTTATCGGTGCCCACCAGAATTACCGGGCGGGTGTCGGTAATGCAAAGAAAGGCACGCGAGATTGATGGCGTTTTGGTCGAACAGAAAGGCACCCGACATTCGCCCCTTGTTTAAAGAAGAGAGCGACGTCCTAAGTGTTTCCTCACAAACAATTTTAGTCACAGTGGTAGCCTAGCAGGTGAGGTGTATCGCTGGTAAGTTCTAGGAGGCAGGTTCGATGAGCAAAATATAATAACGCCGGTGTACTTTGACCACCTGGACGCCGTAGAATGCCCAGGTCGTCAAAATTATTCTAGAGTCGCCCACTACGGCATGCCTGATAATCATATCGTGGTCGTGGGATGTAAAACCTCAACAATTGTTATTATGAAGCGTTCACTTTGCTGTTATTCGATAGCACATTTTCCCCCGGCGTTACTGTATAGTAAGCCCGTAGTGCGTATGGTTGACCTACTTGCCTTATCAAAACTTTTATTGGACTCTCTATCTGTCTCCCACAACGTCCGTTTCTCAACCTGAAGAAAAACAACAGGAATGACGGCCGGAGACTAATAACTCCACGTGCGCCACTGTCTTCGATGTCGCGAAAGCTCATCTGCGGACAGCATCGATGCGTGATTTCGTATACGGCACCACCCGACACCACCGCAACCGCCGCTGGTGGTTGGGGGCAGTCGCGGCTCCCAAGCCTCGCTCGCTGTCCCCTGGACGCCCCGAGGCAGGCCTGCGTTGCACGCATGAAGGAGCTGGAACGGTGTCTTGTGGTGCGTCTGAGATTGTACTACTCGCATAGAGGGTCTGCACCATAGGCGTGGCAGAGGGGGGCGGCCCCCCCCCCCTAGTCACCTAAGAAGAGGGGGGCGCAAAGTCTGCCCATACATTGATTTAATAGGGAGGGGGGCGCCGCGATGAACCTTCGCTCTCCCCCCCCCCCCCCCCCCCCGCCTGAAGGAGAACCCTGCGTACGCCTATGGCCTGCACCTCAGGACTTGGTTCCGGAGCTCTGTAGTTTACTTGTTTGTTTGTTTGTTTGTTTGCTTTCTTGCTTGTGATGCAATCCTTATTCCTCGGTGTGCTCTGGGAGATCATTAGTGACAGACCGCGAGGCCATGTAGACTCTTCATATGCTGTAAGAGGAACCAGGAAAAATCAGCCGCGGTTTGGCGGGGCGATGCATAGGTTTATACATTTCAAGCGCTCTTTTTGTTCTACATTTTTTTCGGCCAACCTCAACTACTACGAGCGCGTAGGCGCGCACAGAGCTCTTTTTGTCGTAAGTGGATACTGCGCTCGAGTTTTTCCGAACTCCTTTCGGATCGTCATTAGGCGCTGCGCAAAGCTATAGACTGACCGCGTATCGAAGAAGAATCTATAGCGATAGATTATAAAAGGAGGGTTGGTGTAAGCGTATTTATTCTCGAGCCGTCCTCATGAAATTTTTCCTCGGCCTGCATTATGTTTTGGACGGATGACACACCGGGACACATATAGAAATGGAGTAGCCGAGGTAATATAAAACCTCAACCTCTCCACAGCAAGCCAGTTTAAACAGAACAAAACATATCCGGTGTCACTGTCGTGCACTGAAACGAGCCTTCCTGCCCTCCACGCTTCGTTACGAGGTACTTCGAGCGGCATCCCAGTAGGTGCCCCTCTTACCCGCTCACCGCAGTGGCCTGTTCTTTAAGGTATCCCGGTACCGTATTTGGAGACACTGGACTAGAGGATCGGCTATGAAGACAGCCTGCCTTTATGGTGGCTCCCTTTAGGGGGATTATGGAGCCGTTCTTTTACAGCCCAGCTGTTATGCTCGCCGTTTGTCTGTTTTGCGATGTAGACAAGCAACAATTATCATTATGCCGAGCTTGGTGGCGCACAGGTTATAAGCGGGATGCTCATAGCATCCATCCATTCATCCATGAAAACATACATAGAGTCGCATCAACGCTTTAAGATTCTTTTTCCTTTTGTGTGCACGTTCTTTTCTGCACGAACCATTTCTGCGAAACTCACACGCTCGTTGGCGTCTAAATCATCCTGTGCTGAATGTTCTCCACTAAATTTGTTTGTGGTACAAGTTTTATGCGCCTATTTTCGCAAGGTTCTGGAGGTGTAAGTCTTGTTTCCGTCTAGAATATAGTCACCGTGGCGCGGCTCTGTCGACAGTTGGGGTTCACTTTTTCCTTGATGGTACCCGTCTTTTTGGTTTTTCAGTAAGCATGTACCAACTAGCCCAACAAAAAGTTCTATTAAGTTGGGGTAGCTTGTGACTTTGGGAAGCGAGTTGCGCGGATTGTCTATTTCTGGACTGCGTATCTTATTGACGACTTTCGTATGGAAGTCACGTGAACAATGTGTTTTCTTGTTCTAGGAAATTTTTGCGCACTACGGGGACAAAAACAGAAACAGTGTGTCCCAGAGATCTTTAGACCCGTACGGGGTGACTTATTAATTTCATATAGTGGAATTAATTGGGGGCCTTCGTATGCAAAGCATCATCTCACTCTCGCCAAGGATTTTACTCTATGGTCCTGTCAAAGCCATTTTCTGGTTACTTGAACAAAAACAAGTAGAGTGGTCCGCTGCCCAGTACATATGCTTGAATTGCTTTAGTATTGATGAGAATCATGACCAGTTGTACCAGGGGCGTAGCCAGAAATTTTTTTCGGGGGGGGGGGGGGTGGTTCAACCATACTTTATGTATGTTCGTGCGCGCGTTTGTATGTGCGCGTGTATAGATACGCAAGCAAAACTGAAAAATTTCGGGGGGGGGGGGGTTGAACCCCCCCCCCAACCTCCCTCTGGCTACGCCCCTGAGTTGTACACATATACACACAGGCAATATTCTCAGTTATGGTTTGTTGTGTTCTAATTTGCTTGCATAGGTGATTATGCGAATCAATCAAAAACATTACATAATCATAGTTTGCATCCATCCTTCGACTTATAGCCATGAAAGGTGGCATCACGGGGTTAGCCAATGAGAGCCGTTATTGGTGGCTCTGTTGTGCTCTGTTCTGTCTTGCTGTGGAGAGGTTAAGGTATATGTCACCTCGGCTACTCCGTATCTATAAGCCCTGCAGCAAGAAAAAAAGAAAGAAAAGCACGAATAAAAAAACGAAACACACACGCACAAAAAGACGAAAGTGGTTATCCAAACACAAAAGTGAAGAAGTAAAGAAAAAAATTCACCGAAGATTGCGATACCGCCTGGTGTGAATTCTGAGCGCCGCTTCGTGTTGGGGCAACGCAAACTGTGTTAGAAGTTTTGGCTATCCGCAGATGTAGCAATGTAAAATTCGTTACATATTGCCACAGAAAGTGCCAGCGCGCGAGCGCTGTGCACACCACTCTGTGAACTGCAGGCGTCGCGATCCACGGGAAACGCCGACAACCCCGTTACGACAAGCGAAGCCAGCCGCAGTGCACGTGCCAGCCCAGCGAGGTTAGAGGCCAGTGGCTCGTGAAATCGACAGACTCCGCGTTCGCTCTCTTTTGTCGTAGTTCGCTCTATCGGTTACGCCGCGGACGGCAACGTCGCTCAACGCTCAAAGGAGGAACTGGAGCCTAAGAGCTGTGCTTTAAAAACATATTACAAACTGACAGAAATAAAAAAAAACATGAAAATGGGTAGTTCGCTTGCAGGAGTTCACGTGGCAATGGAACATTCACACGCTTATAGACTTGCATCATTTCATATATGACTTATTTGCTATCTACGTTCCTCCAAATTCAATAGCCGTAGCAACGACCTATTACACCCTCTACTAGACCACTTCCGTCTTGTGTTAGAACAAAAGAAGGGAAATTGTGGGAGGGGCTCGTTTCTTTGTAAGACACAGCCTATAATGAATCGGAGAGATAATTAATCCGAGGGAAACATGAGAGACATTTTTTCGTTATTTTTAACTGTTGCGTAGTATTTATGACTTAAATGAAACAGAAATTAAAATGCACGAAAAAAACACTTTTGCCACCGGTGGGGTTCGAATCCAGAGCCTTTAAGTTACACTGCGAAGTTGTATGTTAGCAACATTGGCAGGGAAAGTGCGTCATCCTCGGCCACATGCATCGATGCGACGAAGTACAGACCGAAACTAAGGCTCTGACGACGTCAACAACGACAACGAGACAACGATATTGATGGGGACGATTGAAGAGTCTTGCTTGCGTCTCTCTTCTCATTGCTTTAAATTTTCAGAGTTGGGTTGTACGCATATCATCTGAATATCTCCGTCAACCACAGCAGGATAGTTGATGGTTCACTCCCCGTCATTATCTGAAACAACGAATAAATGTGAATAAATAAATAATAAATAAAACAAACGCGACCACACCGAGGCAACGTTTTCTCGAAGCTCAGGGAAATTTAAAACATCCTACAAAGATGCTGACGACACCCACTGAAGTGCCTCGCCATCTGCGCCATTCATTGTGTCTTCACAAACATCGCGAGAGGCACTCCCTTACAAAAGTATATTTATACAGCCTAGAGACACTCTAAAAATGGGCGTAGACATTCTATAGACTGTCTAAATTGACTTTTGTAAGGGCCTGTTTCTTGATTTCACACAAAGGACGGAAGAAAGCGGTTGAAGGAGGGTCACAACCCACCAACGCGTCTCCCACCCGCCTTGCCTGAAGCTTTGAAGCCCGCAGGTCAAGTTTTTGATCGAGAGGAGAGCGTCGAAGGACAAGAGATCCCAGCGATCTAATAGCGGCCTATGTGTAATATATCTGAACAGCAGAGGAAGTGCTGGTAGAGAGAAGTAATGTTTTTACTAGGTCGCAGTTTGCTGCACTAATGGTCTTCCAATTTGGGACATGCTTTTACGTGCGCGACGGGTCACTAATTAGTTGAATTCGGAAATTGTACGTGAGAAAACAAGGATATGATCATAAGGTTGGAGACTTGGCGTGTTGGTATAGCATAACTGTAGTCGGCTAGCGTTACCATTTGACAGTATACAAATGAACGATTCACGCACAACAGAGTGGTCTGTTCTGTTTGTATCTTTGCTGTGTGTCTCGTCGTGTTGTTGCGCTATACAACGACAGTTAGGCCATGAGGCCACCGTATTAGGGGCCCGGATGACTTTTGACCACATCGGCGTTTTAACATTCGTCTAAATTTAAGTACACAGGTGTTGCATTTCGCCCCCACCACTTTGCATATTATTATGCCAGTTCTGGCATCGATAATTTGGCAATATGGCCAAACGTTGAGTGCTCTTCTATTTTAGAACTTAGCTAAGGTACGACAATCTAACCTAAATTCAAAGTGTCGCAGGAACTCAAGACATTTTCCTTTCAGACTCTAACTTATCCCAAATTAAAGGCACAGAAAAGACAACAGCAACGCGACGCGTTTCCTGGCGCTTTCAATCATGCAACAGTTGTTTCCCAATGGCTTTTCTACGCATTCCTTCTTCGCCTTTAGTTCGGTGACAAAGAATGCGCGAGCTTTGGATGCCACGACAACGAGTGTTGCGCGAGGTTTGTTCATAATTGAGCACCGGGCTCACAATGTACCAAACCTTATCTGCAAGTGCATGTCGTACACGAATCCTATATAGTGTATAACCACGACACGACGAGTTGTTCCATTGTTAATAAATTATCATTCATAAGTAAGTACACTTGTTTGTCGCACTGTTTCGTCTCTTTTTTTCAACGCGCACTGGCGTACACAAATGCGGCGCAGAAAGAGTTAATTTAGTTTTGTGAGTGACAGGAGCCCAAAGTTGCGTCGACTCATATTTGTGGCCCGCGTGTCTGTGTCTCAGGGCTGGCGCTGCAGGTGTACGGTATATGAGCTTGAAATATTGATCGTCTCTGCAAGTGAGCCGCGCTTTTTTTGTTGACGGGTGCACTCGTAATCAGATATCTCCCTAACCTGGCTTACACTCTCCGCTCAGAACTTGGAAAGTGCTAACACCGCACGGGATGTGTTGGGGGTCTTGTCCCGTCTGCGCTACAGCCAACTTGAGGATTGCATTTCAAGCTCATGAATGCGAAATCAGGAAGCTCTTTCCATGTCAACTTCAAGGCTGTATGTTGCGCGAAAGTTCAGAACTACACCGCGGTTGCGACGAAAACTCGAATCAGCGGAGGCGTAAAGAAATCTTGACGTTCACTTACACACTGGCTCACTGAAAATAAAAACTCGTGATTCTCACATAAATATTCTTTCGTGCTAGCTTTATTTTATTTGGATGCGTAAATAGACGGCAACATGGTTGAATGTCAGGTATGGGTTGTGTTCATGTATTACTCTCTCATTGTTAGAAAAAAACTTTGCACTAAATTTATTGGGCCTGCGACGGAAGAGAGAAAAGAAAATATATGCCCTTAATAATTGAGGCACGTAATTATCTGAAGTATCATTCATTCATTCATTCATTCATTCATTCATTCATTCATTCATTCATTCATTCATTCATTCATTCATTCATTCATTCAGAGAGAGAGATAAACATTTTAATGAAGCTGGAGGTGTTTGCCTGGCTGTTCGCCTGACATGCTACTCCAGGTGCTGGGTGACGATTATGATATATACAGTGATAACCACATAACACATACAGTCACACAAGTTTACAAAGTTTCGTTCAGGCTCGTGGCCCGCAAGAAATTCAACAACGCTTTCGTGGCACGTAGTGCACAGGTGCTGCTTTGCCATGGGCCCAGAACATGTCGCAACTCTAAGCACGATCCCCGTTGAAGATGCAAGGCCGCCTTCAGAGACTGTCTCTCTGATGCGTATCGCTTGCATTCACAAAGAACATGATGTAGATCTTCTTGGACGTTACATTGGACGCACATTGGTGAGTCCGACAGCTTAATCTTGCTCCTGAAGTAGTTGGTGTATGCGACGTTCAGTCTGATGCGGTGCAAGCATGTTTCATCTTGCCTGTTTAGGTCTCGCGGCATGTCAAAGTTACACGATGGGTCGATCTTGTAAAGTGGTCCATACTGGTGATTAGCATCTGTCCAGAGGGATCGCTGGAGCCGCCAAGCGTGTGCCGATACGATTGTCGCGGCATCTTTTCTCGAGAAAGGTATCTTGATGATTTCTCTCGAGGCGTCATGTCCAGCTTTGGCAGCGTCATCAGCCTGGACGTTGCCTTGTATTCCACAGTGGGCAGGTACCCACTGCAGAGCAATGCGGTGATGGAGGTCACAGGCTTTGTTGCATAGATATTTGATGTCCATGACGAGTTGGTCTTGCGTGCGTGGAGACTTCAGAGACTGCAGCGCCACTCTTGAGTCGGTGAAGATGACCCAAGACTCAGCTGTCTGATCTACGATGTAATTAAAAGCAGCCCGTAGTGCAGCCAGTTCAGTCGCTGTAGATGAAGTACGGTGACTAAGAGTGGCAGAGATGGTGACATTGGCAGATGGAATCCAGACACCAATTGCAGACGATGTAGGTGTAACAGAGCCATCAGTGTAAATATGACGGTGAGCCCTGTAATTATTTTCCACGTGCTGTAGGGTGAAATATGTTAGTGCTGGTCCGGGTGTACGTCTGTTGTTCTTGAACCCAGGCAAGAAAGTGATTATTGACCACGAAGGAATTTTCCACGATGGCTCCGTAGGCATTGATGCGCTTTGATAATGCAGCGGAAGCAAGCTCCGCACCACAAGACCGCTGTCTGAAGCAAGCGGATGACCCGGCACTCTGGTGGCATAACGCAAGTGAACTCGAAGAAACTCCTGCTGCAGAAACACTGCGGCTGATAGGCGTCTGCTTTCGGCAAGGGTTCCAATACTTGATGTGTTTTTTGGTAGGCCAAGGCACATTCTCAGGGCTTTCGCTTGAGCTCCAGTCAGCGTTTGTACGTTGGCTTGTGAAATGCCATGTAACGCCGGAAGGCTGTATCTTAGAAGACCTTCACAGAGAGCCGTATACATTCGCAGCAGGGCACTTACGGAGCAGCCCCCAGCGTTGCTTGATAATATGCGGAAGATGCTCGCGTATGATGCAACTTTTTCCTTTAGTATTCGAACTTGGGGCGTCCATGTCATTAGCCTGTCGATTGTCACTCCCAGAAACTTATGACTTTGCACATACCGAATGGGAGAATTCGCTACCTTTAACGTATAGCGCGAAACATCACGCCTCGTAAAAGCAACTGCGTGCGGGGCTGTGTCACCTTCTCTTGTGGACATGTAGACTGACCGATCAGTGAGGTAGTCCAAGATCCAGCGGTACATACGACCGCCAACTCCGACAGACTTCAGGGCGTATAGGATGGACTCGTGAGTCACGTTATCGAACGCTCCCTTGATGTCGAGGAATACGCCGATAGTGACGTTGCCCGTAGCTTTGTTGAGTTTTACGCAGTTAATGAGACGAATCACATTGTCGATGCTACTGCGGCCCTTTCGAAACCCCGACATTTGTGGAGGGTATGCATTCATGTTCATCAGCAACCAGTCCAGGCGCATCAATACCATCTTCTCCATAAGCTTTCCTACGCAACTGAGAAGAGCAATTGGACGATAGGAGTTAAGGTTCGTTGGAGACTTGCCAGGCTTGAGAATAGGGATGACACGAGCGCGTTTCCAGCAAGGTTCAAGACGCCCACTCTCCCAGCTGGCATTGAATATGGCAAGAAGGTGCATCTTCGCCTTGTCGCCTAAATGCGTTAACTCAGCGTAGCTAACGCAGTCAGGTCCGGGAGATGACGCCTTGCTCACCAGTGCCAATGCTCCAAGCAGTTCCATGATCAAAAAAGGTTCATCCGCCTCTGTGGTGCTCGTCATCGCTAAAACCTCTTGTGCTACACGAGGCAAGGTTGCTTGCGCCACTACTGCAGTTATCTTAGAGCAGAAAGCCTCCGCCACGTCCAACTCGCTGCTGTTACGAGATAAAGCAACTGAACTAAAGGGATGCAGTTGAGTCGGTGTGGTTTTTAGGCTGCGGACGATACCCCATATTCCTGACAGCGGCTGTCTTGGGTCCAGTTTAGAACAGAAGGCCCGCCATTGCCTCCTATCTAGCTTATCCAGGTGACGTTGGATTTGTTTTTGCATTCGCCTGGCATCGCGAATGTCATCTGCAGACAATGTCCTACGAACACGTCTTTCAGATCGGCGGCGAATGGCCCGGAGCATCTCATACTCAACGTCAACTGTTGAATGAGTTCGAGGTGGTTCTAGGCGTTTGGTGCTACTTTGTTTTGCTTGATTGAGCACAGCCACAAACTCCTCATACGTCATTCCAGATGGGTCTGAATCTTCGATTGTAGCGTTGTATATCTCCCAGTTAGTGCAACGAACCACCCTCCGTTGCGTGTACTGCTTAGGACAGCCCAAGGAGATGTAAGTTGGCACGTGGTCACTACCATGACTTTCGATGTCAGCAAACCAGGTTGCCGTGGACATGACGTGCGCGGAGATCATGGTGACATCTAGGGCGCTGCACCGGTCATTCTTGAAGAAGGTTGGCTGTCCATCGTTAAAGGGCCCCTCACCAGGCCACGTAGCAAATTTTAGTTAGACGCTGGAAGTTGTTGCGTGCCAAATGAGGAGCAGTATACCGCAAGAATTTTTCAAATCGGTTCATTACGAGCTGAGAAAAACAATAATATGTAGCGGCGTGAAACCATGATGAGAGGAGGCGAGTTTCAAACCCTTGCCACTCGCCACGTGTAGCCTTAGCAAGCCAAATCCCTTCCCTGCCCTCTTCACTTGACACATACGCATGAACACGTCATGCGCATGCATGGTCACGTGCGCATGACGTGCCCGAGCCAGCCCGAGCACGCGAGCGGCGTTGCACGGCCGCTACCTTTTTTTTTATGTAGCGGCCGTGGGCGTTTTGTAGGCGTTCTCTGTGGTGTACTGCCTGTTTCTGCGGGACGGGCATGAAAGTTGAGACATTTGTACGGGCACGAGAGTGGCGGTATCATGAGCCACTGCCGCATTAACGTTTAGTTGGACGCGGTGGAATAAATGAGCATAATGAGTGCTCGAACGCGCCAGAACATTACTTTCGTTTCCAGGGCTGGCGTCTGCTCGATGCGCTAACCGCGGGGGCACGAACGCATGGGAAAGGGAGGCACACTAGCCCCGCATCTCGCTGCAATTCACGAAAAAAAAATGAAAGAGACGCACACATTCCCTTTGTGTTTCTCATTATTTCTCTCAAGTTTTAATAATCTATTCAAGCAACAAATTACACAAACTACACATGTCGCGTCAAATAATTATCGCAGTGTCACGTGCTACTGTTGGCGACGTCAGAGCACAGTCGCCTACGTAGAGGAGCGACGTCAAAGCACTACGATCTACGTAGGGCCATTTTCTCATGTACGTCATCCCCTCATTCTCTAAAGCGCGCGCCCGCGAGAGGAAGGGCAAGCAGCGTTCACCTTGAAATTTGACCCATTTCCGCGGCGCGTAGCGTTGCAAATTTTGGCAGACGTGATCGTGAACGCCCAGTGTATGCATTGCGCTCGTTAGCTCAAAATTGTCAAACCTGGTGAGGGGCCCTTTAAGAATCGCCAGGTTGTTTCGATGTGCGATATCAAAAAGGCGTCTACCGCGGAATGAAGTCTTTCGACCGCCCCAGGCAGGGTGATGCGCGTTGAAGTCCCCGGTTAGTATATGAGGTCCAGGTGTGCCATCTGTTATGTCCTGCAGCCTGTCCACATCAAATGTAGCACGAGGTGGTATGTATGCCGCAATCACCGTAAAGGCCAAAGTGTCCCACTTCACTGTCACTGCAGCGTATTCATTGGATGCATCGGCTGATATGTGGTGAACATTGAAACTTAAATCATTACGAACAGCCAAGAGAACTCTGCTGTCATCCATTCCCGTCGAAGAAACTGTGATGGTGTTAAATCAATCAATCAATCAATCAATCAATCAATCAATCAATCAATCAATCAATCAATCAATCAATCAATCAATCAATCAATCAATCAATCAATCAATCAATCAATCAATCAATCAATTTACGACTTCAGCGAGCGGAGGGCGTGGAAAGAAAAGGGTCTTTTGAGCTTGACTAAGCAATTCCTAGCCTATTAAAGTTCAGCAGCATGAAGTAGAGGCATACGCAACCAGTGCACATAAATAGCAGCACATAAAAGAACAAAAATAATGCTTATTTACAATCAAGTAATTTAATGAAAAAACATTCAGTGTATCAGCGCGATCTACGGACGGATCGTCTCGTGACAGATAATCATTCATCCAGAACGCGCGCGTCACTCGCTGCGGCTCATGAAAAAATAAAAAAAAAATATGAAGAGAAAGTCGCAGCGTTTGTTGATTGGAGGAGCGTATACGATACAAGGGCGCCATCGTGTCACCGATGCGCACGCAGATGGACAGGCGACGAGCACATTAGGCGACGAAAAGAGCTCCTCCCGTCCCCTTTCTTTCGCGCAACACCATTTTTTTTACGGATACTATTTGGATGTGATGGGGCTTGAGTAAGCGATTCGAACTATCGCCGTTCACGTGCGACATTCTGCCTAGTCATCCTCGCTTCCCTCGCCACCTTTCCACTTTCGTAGTTCTAAACGGTTCGTGATCATGCAAAAAGGCTGAAGCTCCATTAGCGCCTTACGCAGAGCAGTTGCGTGAATGTTCTGGCAGGGGAGTAAGAGTGCGAGCAGGTTGCTAAGGGTGTTACCGCGACAGCTGCGCGGTGATGCTCGTTTATGCACGAAGCTGTCGCTATAAGCGTGAAAACGTCGATGTTCGTCGTCTCTGTGCTTTAGTCTCTACTCTGCTTTTATATTATTTGTCGTTATATCGATGCACGGCATCTTGTCGCCTACGATATATGCGTACGCATGAGCGTGTTGTGCGCGGAACACACAGAATGAATGCATTGTGATTGTGCTGTTTTTTTTTTTTTTTTTTTTGCGACAGATGGTCCTTTTCTGACCAATACCCGGCACGCGTCACGCGAAGTCCGACCACCGCGGCACTGTCAATGCCGCCCTCCGGAGAAATCTTTGCAAGAATATCCAGACAGACTGCAGCGCTGGAAAGACCAGCTACCAGGGGCATGTTTCTCAGCGTATCAAATGAAGTCCCTGCGTGACAGAGACCTTCCGGCGCGCAACAGCCAAGGCCGCCCACCATGGGCGATTTCGCAGCTCGCCTTGCAATGTCACAGCGTGGCCGAGTGTAAGGAAGCAAGAGCGGCGCTCGGGCACTATTGCAAGCTCGGCTAGCACGAAGCGAGGAGAATGAAGTTCAGAATAGAACAGCCGGCCTGCAGAAAGGGTGCTGTCGCTGTCTCTCTTCTTGTACAATATATACATATATATATATATATATACATATATATATATATATATATATATATATACATATACATACATACATATATATATATATATATATATATATATATATACATATACATACATACATATATATATATATATATATATATATATATATATATATATATATATATATATATATAAAGTAAAGCGATGCACTCAACTCGAGAGGGTTGCGTCAAACACCGTGTAAATCCTGACCACATTGAGCTCGATGTCGGGTCGCCGACAAGGCGTGGGTACTGCCCCCAAGTGGCAAAAAAGGTGCTTCTATGAGGCGTCCTGCTGTTGCGGTAACGCCGCAATCTAGCACGGGTAGACTTTGGAATTGGGTGGGTATAGTGGCGGTAGAAGGAAAGGAGTCATAACTGGCGATGGTGGAGCAAGGCTGCCTATAGAGTGTGGGGATGGGTAAGAGATGGAGCTCTCCGTGGCTCGGGGAAATGGTTCTTTTTTGTAAGTGTTCCAGTTAGCTTCTTTCACTCGTTATTTTTATAGCATATCTGGATCCTTGCGTCGGCGATTCAACGGTCATGTCTCTTTTACACTTGTTAACACGAAAGCGTTTTATGCCGGGGTCCACCACGGCTCCACTGACGTATTTCCGTCACGGATATGACGTTGTAAAATATAAAGACTAACAGTGGGCACAGAAAAAACCAGAAGAAAAAGTTCCATCACCGGGAATCGAACTCACGACCGCTCGCTCCGCAGCGCGAAACGATTCGGCCACGGACGGCACGTTCTTCGCAATGCTAACGGCGAGCTATTTATATACACCATTTGCGGGTGGCTGTACTCGGAGATCTGTGTTACTGTGTGTTTTCGTTATCACTGGCGAGATGGCGCGACGGGCTCGAAGAGCGTAGAAGAGCGCGCTTGAAAGGTCGTCGCCGTTGCGACGAGCGCCAGCGTCTACAGTGCGTGGTCGCCTGTACTCAGAGGTCTGCGTTACAGTGTGTTTTCGTTATCACTAGCGAGATGGCGCGACGCGCTTGAAGAGCGTAAGGTCCCTATATTTTTAAAGGTAGCGACAACTACACGCGCGCCCTCTCGAGGGGTCCAAGGAGCAGCGATAGCAGACGACGCGCCGCTCGCTCCCGTGCATATTGCGGGCGCCGGAAACCGAATTCGGTGCTCGCTTGAACCATTAAATTATTAATATTTGTGGCCCAAGAGGCTCGTCAGTTATCAAAGTACAGGGACAATAACTTTAACGAGCACGGAGCACGTTAAATATTGAAATAAAACGCGTGCGTTTCCGAAGCAGGTTTCCGTGCGGGTTCCCCACAGCATGCAGCTGTCATGCATGGCATTTATTTTTTTTTTGCGTGTTTTGACATTCAGCGTAACTTGAAGAACAGGTGGTGCTTGGGTGAGCTAAAAGTGCTTGTTTTCTAGTTCGAATAAAATAGGCAGTTAGTGAGCGTACTGCTACTTTCGGAAACTTCATCGGGCACCTAGCACTTTTGTATTGCGTAGCGCAAAATACGCGCTATTATTGGTTTGACTGCGTTTGTCAGCGTTCAGAATTCTTCCCACAGTTACACGGTATTTTAAGCTTATTTTATTTATACTCTAAGAGGTTTACTTACGAGAAGAGGGGATATTCCACAAATGCAGTTGCACTGCATTTGAGGAATATCAGCAACTTGAGTACCTTTCAAGATCTAGGAAATATAGCCTGCCCACTAGTGTCTCGCCTATTTTAATGTTTAACTGTTTTTAACGTGCATTTATCCAAAGTCATCACCCTCTTACTATCCCCGCTGCCTCCGTGTCTCGAAGATATAAAGGTACGTTGCAATGTTACCCAATGCAATTTCAAATAAATTTGGGTATGTATACACGTACAGGCCCTAAAACCAGACTACAACCAGAAAATCTGAGTGAGATGGCTTTTTGTAGAGATGCAAGAGAACAAAAGAGCACTTATTGAAAAACTGGGTTTTACCGCATGAATTCATAAGAAACTTTTTCTTTGGAAGTTTTGTTGTGAGCTCTGATCCCCCCTCATTCGCTTGCAGGGTGGCTTCCGTTCCTTCTGCCTTGGAAAATTAGCAAAGATGCTTGGTGCGGCATATATGGTTTCA
This sequence comes from Rhipicephalus sanguineus, assembly GCF_013339695.2. NCBI lineage: Eukaryota > Metazoa > Arthropoda > Arachnida > Ixodida > Ixodidae > Rhipicephalus > Rhipicephalus sanguineus. The sequence continues at coordinate 11,942,485 of NC_051186.1, forward strand.
GTTTTTTCCTCCCAGTTTCTTGCAGTATAATTTATTCGAACTTCTCAAAAGCATTGTGATCCTCTAGGGCAAACATTACGCGGAATGTGCGGCAAAACACGGCAAGGTGTGGCAAAAAACTAATCCCAAATGCTCATTTCCCTGTGAGCTTGTAGTGTTGAAGCCACCCCGGTGAGAAAAACAAAGACAGCTTTATTGGGTTCCGAGCAATTTAATGTTAGAGATACGGGATGTGACTCTGCATTGACTACTATGCACAAATATACGGCATAAAGAGCGTCAAAGCAATATTATCGTTTCTAAGATAATGCTCATGCATATGCACGAACAAAAGCTCGCCGGCCAGCCGAAAGGCTGCTTGAAGTTATAACCATTACAAAATCACTTAGTTCGCATAGCCAGGTATTTTCTGTTGGCACAAGTTTCTTGCGACTGATTTTGTTGGGCCTTCCTTCAGCATATATTTTTGTTACCGTGAGGAACAAAAAAAAAAAAAAGCTTTTTTCTGTCCTCCGCGCGGGGAGGCAACCGAAGGCATAGAGACCCAACATACTATAGCACGTCACGCTCCAAACATTAAATTCAAACGCGAAATTGCTGTGTCCACTCAATTTCAGGTACATAGCTTCTAGTTTGCAACAACACTGCGACAGAGGCGCGTCAAGTACTCTCTACTTGCTAAAATCGAGCCACTCCACGCTTGAAAACACAGAGATCCGTACCTATCGCCGGCACAGCGCTGCCGCCGCTCGACCCTTTGGGCGGGGCGCGAAGGCAAAAAGGTCACGTGTCGCTAACCGACCTATCGCAGGGCGCGGCGGCTGGATCAAGACCTTTCGCTACTTTTGAAAGATAGAGGGACTTTAGAAGAGCGTAGAAGAGCGCTCTTGAAAGGTCGTCGCCGCTGCGAGGAGCGATCGCGTCTACAAGGCGTGGTCGCTTGTGCGTGCGCTTATCTCGTGATCGCGGTGGTTTGTACGTCTCGTGTTGAGAGCACGAAGGTTAATTGGCCCACTGCAGCGGCCGCTTTTGCGAAAGGAGCGCGGTGCTCACGCAGAAATAAGTTACAAATGTGACTGCTCGCTCTCATCCTGTGTATGTTCGTTCCGTGCGTCCTTTCTGCTTGAGCAGCGCATTGCAAGTTTCGAGCTGTTTGTAGTTCTTCGCGTGACATTACAATTTGTTGCTGTAGCATTCATTCGTTCGCCCTTGGGGCGAAAGAATGGGCAACAAACGCTCAACTACGTCTGTGAAGACACGTTTCACTTTCGTGTTATACCGATTCCTATGACAGGGGGATCACCCATATTTTTTCCTGAATTCTGGCTCCTCGGTACTATTCCATGATTAAAAAAAAACACAAGAACGAAAAGAAAATAAATGAATAGAAACTTCAAGCAGAAATTTGTGCGAATCTCTTCCATATTGTATTTTGGAGCTTCAATAGTAAACAGTAAAGAACTTACAGAGTTTACCAGAGACTTATCAGTAGTATTATATTCCTCACAAGTACCACCTTTTTTGTGTGCGCTGAATAAGCGCAATTGTTTTCAGTGAGCCGAGCTTACCTTGTAGAAGACAGTGATAAAGTATTACGGTAATGGTACATAAATGCAGCGTCTGCAATGTTCCCAAGCGCGTAGGAACTTTCACACTGATTGCCTTGTGCAAATGTGCGCCTCGACAGTTGAGTCGAAACCTCCCACTCTTTAATACGCTCGCGCAATACGCACATTTGCATTTCCAGTCGAGCGATAGCCGTAGGATACGCGTGTCCAGCTTGCTGACACCTCGCGCAAGAATGTGACGAGCCGTCGGCGGCTGACTTGCGCACACAAACGAGCTACATTATAAGTTAACCGATATCAGTAAGCAGTTCACCGATCACTCCCCGTAGCAAGGAACACCGGAACACCCAAGTCGGTGCACGTAATTTTACGGGGTCGTCATTATCCCCAAATGCAATTACATTATTCCCAGGTTGGGCCGAGGTCAATGGAGATCAACAGTCAACGGCGTCTAACCTAGGAAGCGAGACTTCACCTCTCTGAACGTAGGCGACGCGTATGCCTCTATCTCGACCAAACTTTGAACTCTCACTCAATCGTTTTAGCCCTCCATGCGTTAGTGTACATTTAGGCTTCGTGCTCTGCAGCCACGTATGGAACTGGGATCCTGCTCCGGGATCTGTGGCGTCGAGAAAGCCGCGCTTGTAAAATGGGGTGGTCTATCTGCGCCATAAATCCAATTAGAAGAAGGGAGCAAAGGGTGGAAGGACGGGGGGGTGGTCTTTAGTAGTGGCCATGTTTTAGGCGGCACCGTGAATGGGACCGTTCTGTCGTTTGCCTTCCCAACTTCGAGCTATCCAGCAAGCCGGCGTCACGTATCTCAGCCGCCGACGAACGACGCACGCTTCATGGCTCCCAAGAGAAAGATTTTGCGAGACCGAATCTCAGCGAAGAGAATTACGGGCGACCGCGTCCACGTGGGAAGTTTGCAAAGCATCGGTGACGAAGAGACTTGAATTTTCAGGGTCTGATATGCGCGCCGAACAGCGATGCGGAGGCAAAGTGTGGCAACGTGTTGGAGATATTGTCGCGTCTCTAATGGGGCTTTAGTCGACTTTCGACATACGAAGCGGCTTTTCACGCTCCACAGACTTCGATTTTTCAATGGGACAACTATATTACAATGCACAAAGAGCGCGGGTCTGTCTGGCTATGCCGCTATTCCAGGCGCAGCTCCGCAATGAACTATTCAATAGAGCCTGTATCGCTTATGTTTTCACGATGTGCTTTTCTTGTGCACTTTATAAGTATTAAACGAGAATTAAGACGAAGAATATTTAGGCATTAGTTTGGGTCACTCACTCACTCACTCACTCACTCACTCACTCACTCACTCACTCACTCACTCACTCACTCACTCACTCACTCACTCACTCACTCACTCACTCACTCACTCACTCACTCACTCACTCACTCACTCACTCACTCACTCACTCACTCACTCACTCACTCACTCAATGTATTTTTTCAAAGTCACAGTTTGCGCATGTTCAAGAATACGCTTAGTATTAATAATTCGCCGACCAGATCACAAGCGTGTTTTATTGAAACCGAAACACAACATCATTGAACTACCATTTGCCACGTCTAAGCCACTGGCCACAGAGTAGACCATAAAAGTATTACAGCCGTTTAGCGCGAACAAGCAACGAGGGAGGGCGACAAAGGGAGCGCAAATCTTTGACTGATCAATAATACTGTATTCGAACCATATATGTACTTCATCACATGCGCAACACACCGCAACCAATTGAATTGCACAGAACATGAATCGAAGCCTACCATCAAAAACCTTCGGAGACTGGCGTATCGCTAATGCTCAGCGATTCTCCTGTTTTGGTGTAAAACGCCTCCAGCAATTCACGAGCCGTGGTGCCCTGTTTTTAACGCGATAACGTTTAAGAGCTTGTTTCCCAGAAATTCCGGTGTCTGAGGCTTCGGCGTCTTTGGTTGTGAGCGAAAAATCGACGTTTTCCGCGAGCGAAAATTCGAGGCAGATGCAAATAAAGAAGTAATAAATGTCTTCGGATAGTGTGAGATCGGGGATTCGAACCTGCGACCCCTGGTACCCTGGCGCGATGTGTTTAGTCACTCGGCCACCACGCGTACGTCCTCCAGCTTGCTAACGGCGAGCTATTCATGTACACCATTTAGCGTTGGTGGTACGCACATCTCGAAGGTTCTTTAGCCACTTGCCAGAAATCCTACGAGATGGCGCAAAGGGCCCACGGGCGCGCTTTCCGTGGCCTGTCGCGCCGCATGCTTGGATATAGGAGCCGGCACGCATCCGCATTTGGCTTTCTTTGAGGAACGGTTTAGATGTCGACCGAGAAGCGAAGGTAGGCTTGCGATTGGGAAGGCGATACAAACACGGTCTAATTACGCTATCGCATTCTACTCTTGAAAGCGAAGCTCAAGCGTCCTCCAAGTTTTTTTTTTTTATCTCAGTACCGCAACCTTATCCAATCGCGGCTCACATTATATGAACTGCAGTGGGCCGGCAAATGTGCTCCATCTTTACCTTTTAAAGATAATTCACCTTGCCGCCTTCCCTCGTTAATTGTGTGCACTAAACGGCCAGAATTCTTTTATGGTCTACTCTGTAAAACGAACCTACCGCCCAGCAACGTGTTCTTTGAGCCATTGGTGCTTACTGCTCTCTCCTTCAGGTGCTCTCCAGTGAAGTATTTTTCCAGATTCAAGTATGTAAGGCAAGAAACTAAGCACATTTCTTTCTCTCTCCCTCTTTTTAATGTGAATACATAAAAGGTACGAACGTTTGATAGAAGCTGTCCGACGTTGTCCTTCGAACGCCTGCTTCATTACACGTGCAAACCATTTCTCGCTTCCTTACAACCACGCTGTCTTAATATACCATGGGCCGTCGTCGTCGTCGTCGTAGTAGTAGTAGTAGTAGTAGTAGTAATAGTAGTAGTAGTAGTAGTAGTAGTAGTAGTAGTAGTAGCAGTAGTAGTATTACATGCAACGCGGTTCGTGCAGCTAGAGGGAGGAGGAATGAAGAAATGAAGAAAACAAAATAAAGTTCCTTGGTGAGGCGGGGTTAGGACCCAGGCGCTCACGGTCCGAAGGCAAGTGTCATAACCACCTGGCTATACACCCACACTCGCAGAACCAGGTGCAAGTTCACGCGTATTGCAGATCTAGCGGTGGATTTTGGACACCACGTGATCTCGCTAGCCGATCACATACTCACAGGCTTGCAGCTTCACTGTCCAGCGGTTTTCACGTCGTGGAACTGGTTGATCTTTTTTTATTTTTATTTTTAAAGTGAGAAATTTCGCTTTCCGTCTCCACAGGCGGTCCCAAATTTGTCGCCCTCCTTTATTAACACTGCGCAAGTCTGTACTCGCCCTGTCCCTTACTCTCTATTTCAAATTGTGATAACAGAGTGTACCGTGTCTTCTTTTGCGCTGTAATCACAATTTGAAATGGAATACCAATTAGCCCTTACTCAGACCATGCCTTACTCTCTAAGCAGAATTGTAAATAAGGGACAGCAAAGGTTTGCAGAAACAAAAAAGGAACAGCCGTGCCATTTCATGACCGGAGGGTTTCAGGAATGGGTGTCGCTTGTAATCCGGGCAATCCAAAAATCTGACGCTCGAAATAATCTTCAATAACGGAGCCCCTCTTGCCTTCCAAAACATCCGCTCCCTCGTCGACCCTGCGGATAGCGCGCGGTTGAACCGAACGCCGATATATTCAAATTAGGTGAGGAGCATCGCGCCGTTGGCGTGTTGAGCTTGATGTTCGTAGGGCTCCGGTCCGGACGAACCAACTCGTTTCTGTAGTCAGCATTCGAATCTCGGCCGTTGGCTTGACTCACTTTGCTGACGTCTCATTTTTATTTGTTTATTTTTTTGCCTCACCTTAGCTGGCCTATATGAACACGTTATATGGTACGTTCTGCACAAAGAGTCAACCCCACGCGCACCACCGTGAAATGTATGGCAGGGCGTCTGTAGCGATTACCATCTTTGCCGTTCCAAGTGTCGCCCGCTGCGATCGCTTCCCAGGCGTACCGCGGTATGATACAGCAGACGTCGGGTGCTCTTAATGTGAAACGAGAGCGTTTTGAGATGACCTGCAATGCGAGGGACGGGTTTTCGATGTTTCTCGAAATTTGCATATCTGACAATCACTCGTAACTCTTCTGCGCGCCGTGGAAAAGCATTCCAGTGAGCCGCGCCGTGATTTAGACGTCAAGAACGGACAGCATGTTGGTATGGGGCTAATTAATTAAACCGAAGTATTGCAGGAGAAGAAAAAAAATATTATGCGCAGCTTCAACTGACTTAACGTCGCGAAGGCTGATTAGGCAGCAGGGCTGGTAGTATCAGCGCTCCTTTCCTCAGCTTTCGCGAACGCTCGGCGCATCCTTTTGACCAGAAGCACCTGTGATCGAGGGTGCGCTACCCATTGGTCGACTTTTTTCACTGGCACAGCCAATCACGCTCCTCTTCTCTCCTACTCCACACCACCTGCTCCGCTCCTGCCCTAGCTCCGCCTTTACTCTCCTCCTCTCTATCCAGCTTCACCCTCTCCACGTCGCTACTCTTTATCTACCAGGCTCAACTGGCTACACTAGGCTTCCCTCTCACATCAGGAATTTAACATCGGCTTTCAAAAGCTACTCTGTTGAAAAATGCAAGAGCCCTTGCCCTATCGCAGAGGTCCTCAGTAATATAGAGTTACTGTATATGCTACCATTAGGTAGCAGAGTTGCGCATCTGTCTTCCAACGCCGCTAGCAACCATGCATTGCGGAGAAGCTGCCGCTTGGGCCAATTATTTTATTTCTCGACGCCGCCGCTGCAGGAAACTGAATTAACACTAGCCATCGACAGCCAATGTTCATCGCCGGTCTTCGACACGCCAGACAGGTTATATCGGCGACACGGTAGGCATGTCGCCTGCAAAAACGAAGTGCGACTTCACCGCATAGCTGTGGTTGCTAGCCGGACCTATGCGCAACTCTGCTACCTAAAGGTAGCATATACAGTGACTCTACAGTAATATATCTTTGGAGGACCCCTGGTGAATCAATCGAAGTGATGAGGAACTCCTTGCAGTGAAAGAAAGGGGAGGGGGCTGGAGGGGGGGGGGGGGAGGTCATAGATCAACACGACATGCTGCGTGGACCAGGTGCCTTTTATTTGTCCCTGGCAATGATTGGTCAAACTTGAGTGCCACGCCAATTTAGTCTCAACAGCTCGTCAATAAGTTGTGCCGTCTGCAGCCACATTTGACCTTTTTCCAGCTATGTTTGCTCTTCAAATATGCAAGCCCAGAAAAAGTATGTTCGCGTGAATACGTCGTAGACAGCTGCAACTAATGGTTTACAGCCACCTCACGGAGTAGGGGAACGTAGGTCAGCTCCGCCGCAATGCGAGGTGCTGTGCGGCGAAGCTTACCGACAATCAGAAGGGCGCGTTGTCACGGGACATAGTGTGTCTCCAAAAAAGGCGTTCTTTTTTTTCTTTTCGAGTATCAGTTTGGCGGACCCTTAAAGAGCGCTTCGACGACCAGCTGGGGCCTGCGGGCTCCCATTTGAGAACCACTGTCCTATCGTCTGCGTGCCTGATGTGCTGCTTTTCTTTCTTTCTTTCTTTCTTTCTTTCTTTCTTTCTTTCTTTCTTTCTTTCTTTCTTTCTTTCTTTCTTTCTTTCTTTCTTTCTTTCTTTCTTTCTTTCTTTCTTTCTTTCTTTCTTTCTTTCTTTATTTATTTGTTTATTTCTTTGCTCATGGCGCATTGCTTCCACCTAACTGTTTCCTTGCTCCATGCCTGGAATTGAACCTTCATTCACATGCTTAGCAGCGCAATACTTCAGTTGCTACAGGCAGCAACGATGGCCGAGCGTTCATATCCGGGCAACAATCAAATGTGGCAACGTCTAATGACAAGTGACCTCGATAAAAGATAAGATTGCCGTATCAGAAACGGCTAATCGCTGACAAGTGCACGATCGAGAGAACATCAATCGAGAGAGCATCACCTTCGAGGGCCGCATTTCACCTGATCACTCGGCCGCCGGTTTTTTTTTGCGTCACATTTAAAACGCCACTGACACTTGTGACGCAATACACGCTTATGCTTAAAAAAAGCACACCAAAGATCGACAGCCTCCTCACGCGCTGGGAGTCTGCGTTGCTCAGCTCGGACCTGAAGCACCAACTCTGGGCAGTCCAGCGAGCCGAGGAAGCCGCCAAGGGCCAGCAACCCTTGGCCGAAGCCTAGGCGTGATCCAGGCCCATCCCACCAATTCGCAGGACACTCAAAGTTATTTGATGATGAGGATGATGATGATGATGAAAGTGAGGGTGAAACAGTACGGAGAGATGGTCTTCGCTCCGTTGCTCACGGATATCCAAAGGGTTTGCCCGAGACTCTGGTTTGCTGGGTATAATGCAATCGAACTTGCCAGATGTACGAGTGTGCAACTTACGCCGACTGCGCAAACACTCGCAACTTTTCAGTAATACTTTTCAGAGCTTCGCGCAGAGAAATGCAAACACTGTTTTTTTTTTCTCTTTCTGTACGTTTTTACGTAACGACGATGCTCTTCTTATGTTTCAGGGTTCACGTAAGAGAGTTCGGTTATTTTTGTGACTTCGCGGCTGTCTTAACTGCGTTGAGGGTTTGAAAAATAGAGCAGTAGCACGAATTTGATATTTATAACGGGCGGAGAACAAATATTTGAAATTTGTGTCAATGGTTGTTTCGATTTTTATGCATCTCTATGCCCCAGAGTACGTATCTCGGCTGCTGGAACTCGTATCTGGGACTCGGAAAATGTTGTTCGACCTCTGTTCTGAGGGATCAACAAAAAATTATGATTATGACTACGAAAAAAGAAAAAAAAAGCGCTGTTGATATCAGATACTGAACCGAATCGAATTTATTTGCAACTAGATTTCGAAGGTGACTAGACAGTAAAAGCTACAATTATCAGCTCACACACAGGGCAGCTTCATAGAGGGAGAATAAAACAGACTAACGCCTTTGAATATCGTACGCACGAGCACTTATGCTCCAAACAACCAACAATATTGCGAATAGAAACATTTTGCACAAGCGCAACGAAGTAGGTTAATGAAACGAACACGAACTTTTTACACGAGTATTTATAATCATACAAATATATGGCGTAAATCATTTGAAGGCAAAACAGATATATTTTGGTTACTTTCTTTTCGCATTTGATTAGTAAAGAAAACTGCAGCATTTTGCTCCCGTAGGTAGCTGAAGCGTTAACGTTCAAGTATTTTGGTTGACGTCCCCGTATAAACGAGATATGATGCTGTAAAGCAGCCAGATTGGTTAGCGTGTTATCATTCTTCTTTGTTTTTTTCAATTCTGTATAAGCGACAAAGCACATATTGAAGTCTAACATTGGTCGTATTCCTGTTAACAGGATAGCTTTACAATTGGTGGAACCTGGAATACGTTTATTAAAACGCACGGCAAACACATACATTCTGTAAACAACGAATGAAACCATATTAATAAAGTACGATTAATTGAAGAGAGAACATTTACTATAACGCTTGTGGAGAGCGTATTGTCATTTTACGGAAAATCGCCGAAAAGTGCTGTTGCACCGAAAAATGGACACATGAAATTTACAAACGCATTCTTCTGTCCCCACAACAGATAGTAACGTAGTTCTGAAAACTTCGCAAGGTATGAAAAATTAGGAGAGCATATATTTGACGCATAACAATTTGCGGTGTATGTTAAACTGCTGCACTGCATATGGGCGTTTTTAGCAAACGTTCTGCTCAACAATTAGTGGTGCATTTTAAAATTATGTATCCTACATCAGGCTTCTTTTCTAGTTTTACATGTCTGAGTAGCTGCAATCCATACAAGTGTGGTATTGCTTTTGTATATGTGTGTATTATAGGTAGAAATATTCCGCTTTAGTTCTGTTAAGTTAAATCATTTGTTGAATTAGTTTAGATATACTGTTTCCTTGAATAAAGAACCTGCTCCCCGTAGTTTCTAAGTTTCATCGTTTACTCTTAAATGCTACAAAGTGAGTCCGATTTGGTGCAATCAGCAAAGCGAAAAACGGTTTCCAAATTCCCATCTATATAAATAGGCCTTTCTGAGATTAAACTTCCTTCGTAATGTAAAACAGTTCTCATCGCAATTGTGAGGGAAAAGAATCTAATGGATACCGGCGTGGGTCTACCCCTTTTTTTACTGAGCCTGATTCTTCTCTCGTTCCGTTTAAAAGTTACGGGTCCATTACCTTAATGATCACATTACCTTAATAAACCTTAATTACCACTATTCTTGTTTAGCACAGCATCGTCGCGGTTGCTTTCGAGATTAAGTAAAGCAATGCCACCTACATCACTGCGAAGATTCAAGAGCACTCAGAGATTAAGAATTCCACCAGCCAGCTCTGAAGGTGGCCTGAAAGATAATAAAGATGACTTCATCAAAAATAATGAGTTTGACAAAAAGGAGCGCGCCTGAAAGGGGAGATTACATGCTTTTTTTTCCCATTAAGGTTTGTCCGCCACCCGGTACGCACACAACGACAGATGACTGCTTCCGATTGGAGTTCGTAATGTTTCTTCTCGGAGGCCCCGGAAGTTAATTTCGTCTAAACCGGAAAGAACGCTTTTCGGGAATAAAGTGACTTTCCTCAGGCTTTCATTATCTCTGCAGGAACGTCCGGCCTTAATTGAGTGCCGCTCGTTTTAATAAACAAAGAGTGGAAAAGGAGAGAAGCGAATTAATTCTTTTTGTTTGCTTCGCTGAGCTTTTAGCCGTTGTACACGAGTAAACTATAAAGTTTTTGTTGTGAAGAAACCGACCGTTGCAGTAACATATATCTTCGTCGGGAGCATGTTTTTTTTATTCGCTATTATTAGTTGTTTTGCGCCCATAAACTGGAATAAAAAAGAGTGGTCGTGATATTTCGCTGTCTTAATTTTTACACTGGCCACGTACTGGATGCCTCAGCTGACTCCGGCCAGAGTTTAAAAATATACCGACGCATTCTAGCCCGACGCGACCAAGAGGATGTTGCTGGATGTTGCAGCAAGTCGCCTTATTTTTTTATGTCCGGCTTAACGGCTACATTCGGTAGGATTAATTAACCGACTTCTAAAGCAACAAAGCTGGGAAAAAAAATTTAAAGAGAAAGCTGGAGATCCGTCTACAGAATCTTCAGATGACAAGGTTTCTAACTGGAAGCAAGGTCCTCGCCAATTCGAATGAAAGCGACACTTCAGTAATCGGGAACACACTCTGACCTTGGTGACAGGTTCGAAGAATACCTCTGATCTCGTAAGCGACGAGAGCGCGGCCTGGTGGATCTCACTGGTACTTTTGGCCAATGAGATTCGCCAGGAGAAGGTGAAAGAGTAAAGGGGAGAGGACAGAATGAAGCATAGTGGAGAAAGAGAAAGAGAAAAATAGAGAGAAAGAAATGAAAGGAAAGCAGGAATAGAAAGAAAGAGAGAAAGAGTTGGAAGGAGGAAGCGAGAAAAAGAGAGAGAGAAGAAAGGGAAAGAAAGGTAAAATGAGGGAGAAATAGAAAGAAATATATAGAGAGAAAGAAATAGAAATAAACAGAGAAAAAGAAGGCGTAGAAAGAAATAGAAATGAAAGCAAAGAAAGAAAGACAGGAAGAAAGAAAGAGAAAGAAAGGAGGCCGCCCCGCTCCGCACTTTCTTCAGGCTTTGTATCACTATAGTGCGATGCTGCCTTAATATTTTTTTCTAAATATTCTGTCACGCAATATTATTTCGGTTAACTAGATTCCCTACCCGACATAACGCCTGTATAGGGTCTTTTTGACAAGGAGTTTCAAGCGCTGGCATGGCTCTGGTAGAATACTGGACTGCCACAGCGAGGGCCTGGGTTAAAATCCCACCCGATCCTGGTTTCTCGTGCGTTACAGCGGTTACGGAGACCGGCGGCGGACGACTACGCGTCCAAAATCGGCTGTGGTTGTGATCTTATAACAGCTTTTGCCGTAAAAAACTTAGGGCTTTGGCTACACGCAAGGGAATTACTGTCGTGCCTTATCGCAGCAAGGGTGGTGTTGGGAAAGGCTAATTTTCTAATTGAAAATGAAAAGTCTTTTTGTTTAATGACTCTCGAAATATCCACGCAACATTTAAGAAGCCACAGGTGGCCTCGGTTTTCTTCAGTAACGATAATGGCGACCGGCTTCGCAGACATCGTGTTCAGTATTATCACAGTTTGCCGGTGCGCGCACTTACGGTTCAATCTAGCGGGCAGCGGTTCTACCGGTCCTGAAACACGTGGTAACGTCGTATGGCTGAGCGAGTGAGCGAGCTGGCCTGGGAACGTCATCCTGCAGCAACGCATTATCATAGTCTGTCGCTGTTCTTAAAACTCGGGCGGTGACGGTGGTGTTCTCTTTATTACACCCAAAAAGACGGGACCCGGTGCGAAGGGGTCGAAGTTCACTGTCGGCGACCCAGCAACAGGCACTTGTGGAGTGGACGGGGCATAAAGAATTGCCTGCCATTCCGTCCATCCTCAATAGCCTCAACACGAGCCGAAAAGGACGATACCATGCAGTCGCAAATGAAGTGGTGTCGTCAATATGAAAAAAAAAAAAAAATCCCCCGCACCTCCCCGAAGGGGATCGTGAGGAAATGCGAATGCATTTGGGTGCACCCGTGAGTGTGCGATTAATTAATGAAGAGAGACGAGAGTGTGCAGGTAGAGGCGTAATGCTCGAGTTGCATTGTGTTAGACTTCGTCCTAGTGTTATCGTTGCCGCGAGAGATTCGACTTCACCGACTTCCATCGCTATCAAGACACCAAAGCGCGCGCTCCCTGCATGATATATATAGGTCCGAGCGCGGAGAGGAGGAGCGCCGGAGGTCTCTCTCCGCCGAGCGAGCTCCGCGATGCGAGCGCCCTCACCGGGTACACTCCTCCTCTCCTTTTACCCTCCGCCGCTCACCACCTGCTCCGGTTGCTAGGCGCGGCGCAGCTGTTGCTAGGGGCGAGGAGGAGCGCGCGCGGAGAGATAACACCTGTGCGCACGCCGGCCAGAGACGCAGGACAACCCCCGACTAAGAAATGCATTCGTATTTAAAAAATTAAGATGAATTGCGCAAGTTATTGTTGTGTATTGTCATCTGTCTTTCTTCTTTCTTTGATGTCCTCATGCGTCGCCATAGAGTAAGTGTCAGACTCCTAAGCGCCCCTACAATGATGATCGCCACATTAGCGCAGTCGTGCTGCTTGCATCGTTGTCCACGTTTGTTCGAGATGGCGTCACCATATGATATCATCATGACGTCACAGCCCAGGAGAATTTACGTCACATAATAGCGGCATCGCATGAGATCGTCGCTTGGTAAGGTGGGCCGATCACGCAGGCTGTGCAAAAAAGGATTGGGAGGACGCTCGAGCTTCACCTTTAAGAGAAGCGCGGGATAGCGTAATCTGATCTCTTTCGCATCGCCTTCTCATATCGCTAGCATGGCTTCGCTCCTCGCTGGACACCTAAACCGTACCTCAAGGAAGTTAACGTCTGTGCGCGCAACAATGGCCGTTTCAAACTGTCCCAGAATGCCTGCTGCAAGTACAGTGGCGAAGTTCCCACTACACCATAATTCTTCCCTTCGCGAATTGGCAATGAACACACTACACGTCATTAAAGCGACAGCACTTAAGAGCAATGCGATTTGTCTCAAATTAATAAAACACTCTTTCACGATACCAAAAACACCACGCTTGCTGCGAGAAGACGCTTAGAAAGCGAGAAAACGCGCAAAAACAAAACGTGGGTGGCACCGCCACCTTGAAGTTTCCGCACCATGCGCCCTGACGTCACATGTTTTGACGACGCCTATTAAGAACTACGTAGTTCCTGATCGGTAAAAATCAAGTATATTGTCATCTGAGGGGGCCATAGACTTAACATACCAAGCTTGGGGTAATTTTGTTGAGCCAATGGCGCCAAATTACGATAAGTACACTTTGAAATCCGTGACGTCACGCGGGGAGATTTCGGCGCGAATTTTAGAAAGGAAACTTTGAGCTTGATTTTCTCCTCTATTAATGCACCTATGATGACGAAACTAAAGAAATTAGAGTTCTCAGGTCACACTTTATCGATCTAGGCCGATTCATTGTTTCTCTTTAGTGTCCCTTTAAGGCAACAAGCGCACCTGCCCAGCTTCACACTTTCGTGATGTTGTTGCTGCTGCTGATGATGATGATGAATTATGCCTGAGCGCTTTGTTACGAGTGAGCCCTTAAACTACCATCTCGTCGCGCATTTCACGTGTTTTGACGCCTGATGTGCTTCTACGCTTCTGTCACGCAATATTACAAGCGTTAAGGGGACACCTCGCAATACATCCCGTTCGTGTAGGGTTCTTTTCCGCATCAATTGCAAAAACTGATATAGTTCTGTGGTTGAACACCTGCTCGCCACGCAGAAGACCTGCGTTCTATTCCAATTATTCATTTATTTGCGTCTATCTCGATTTCTAGCTCACGCACAACGCAGATATTTTGGTCCCAACCAACGACGCCGATACCGACACCAGAATTTCTGCGGAACGAGCTCTTTAACGCTCTCGCGTTAAAACCAGGTGAGGTTCAGAAAGCTCGCAATGCTTCGGATCCTGGAGGTAATGCTAAAGCACATTAGGTCAAAAAGCTCTCGAAGGGGGAACATGTGTATGAATACATTGACAGAGAAGAAAAAAAAATTAAGGCAGCTTTGCACTGGTGGTGCCAAGCCTGAAGGAAGTGCGGATCTGGGCGGCCTGCCTACTTTCTCTTCCTTTCTTTCTCTTTCTTTTTTACAGCGAAAGCTGTTATGAGATCATTTTGGCACCGAGATCATTTTTATGAGATCATTTTGGCGCCGTAGTTGTCCGCCGCCGCCGTCGGTGTCCGTAACCAGTATCGCTCGAAATAAAAAAAAAAAAACGAAATAAGAAAAAAATCCCAGGATGGAACGAGGTTCGAACCTGGGCCCTCTGCGTGGGAGGCCCAGTATTCAACCTCTGAGCCATGCCGATTTTTTTTTTCTTTATTGCCTTCTTGTCTACAGGTCAAGATCGTCTAACAAGCCCACATCATATCCGTTTCATGTGCGTTAATGCATCAAACAGAGCTATCACATCTTCATCACAGTCAGTCGTCTTATATACCTCACGAATTTTGACAACATGCCGATGCTTGAAACTGCTTTGCAAAAAGGTCCTATCAGGGGCGTAGCCAAGGGGGGGGTTGGGGGGGTTCAAGCCCCCCCCGTAATTTTTCAGTTTTGCTTGCGTATATAGGCACGCACACATACAAACGCACGTACGAACATACATAAAGTATGGTTGAACCCCCCCCCCCCCCGAAAAAAATTTCTGGCTACGCCCCTGGGTCCTATACAGGCTTCATGTCGGGAAGGAACCACATTAGCATATGCAATATAGCGTGGTAGAAGAGTAAAATAAGCACCAAGCGTCGCACAACGCGAATTCTGTAACCAGGCGTCACACAATGCGAATTGCGCAACGAGTAGGTTGTTGAATGCTTCCAACCCTTTACAAAGGGCTCTGCCATAATTCTTCATCGTCATCAGGCACATCATCAACAAAGTGCGCATAATGCCTTACATGCGTTTTGCAGGTACCAACGCTCTCCGTAGAATGACGAAAAATGGCACAGTGCCTGCTGCCCTACATCTAAAAAATTACAGTGAATAATAGCGTAGTGGGTTCCTCGCAAGTGCACTTGTATTGGTTGCCAAGGAAGCCCATAAGCGCATGATCCACTTCCTCGGGGTCTCAGTAAAATTACAATGATTTATAGCGTAGTGGGTTCCTCGCAAGTGCACTTGTATTGGTTGCCAAAGAAGCCCATAAGCGCATGATCCATTTCCTTGGGGTCTCAGTAAATTTCTTCGCCCCCCCTCCCGTCTCTCTCCCACGTCAACGTATGTTATACATCATGACGGGAGAGGGAAATAGCGACCGGGCTTCACCCAATGCAAGTTACATAACTGGTGGGCCGTTTAAAGAATCCAACCCATTACAAGGGGCTGAGCCATAATTCTTCATCGTCATCAGTCGTCACGTCAACAAAGTGCACATAATGCCTTACAGACGTGTAGCTGGTGCCTCGCTTCTCCGCAGAATGAAAAATAATGGCTTAGTAGGTGCTTCCCAACTTCACAAAAATTGTGATTTATGGCGTAGTGGGTACCTTTCTAGTGTACTTGTACTGTAGCCCCGAGAGAGCTTAACGGGCTCTAGAAACGCCGCTCTTCCAGCTTTCGCTGTGACTGTGCTGCGGTTTCAGCGCAGGCCTGGCGTTTTTTCTCAATCTCTCAGTCTTTTTCTATATCTTTCTCTGTTAATGTCTACTTATTTCTTTCTCTCTATATATCCATTTATTTCTCTTTCTTGCTTTTATGTCTTCCTTCCCGTTTTTCCTTTCTCTTTCTTTGATTGTCTTTCTCTCTCTCTCTTTTCTTTCTATTCTTCTTTCTCTATTTTCTCTCTTTCTGATTCTTTCTATTCTATGCTTTACTATTTTTCCACCTCATTACCCTCACTTCCCTTTCCCACCCTTTTGTATTGCTAGGCTCTGCTAGCGTGCCTGGATAGCTGAGTGGTTACAATGCTCTCGTTCCGATCGCGGGTACCCGGGTTCGAATCTCGCCTCGCCAAGAAATTTTTTAACAACGAAACTGTTAGCCAAACGATAAAGACGAAAGTGATGTTGCAAAAAACTCGCCGCGCCGTTGCCTAGCAACCGTCGAGCACAGCACGCGCTCTGCGATGGAGACCGCCGCGCATAGCGACCGATGGAGACGCCGCGCATAGCCTCTTGTGGCAGTTTAGAGCCATGGGCACAGATAGACAAAAAAAAAATAGAAAGAAAGAGGAAGCAAAAATCGCGACCCGATACCGCCCCACCTGGGCAAGCCGCCCATGCGCGGAGCTAAGCCACGCCCACCGAGAGAGACATCGCGCGCCATCTCCGCTCTGGAGTGCATAGCCTGGCTCCGCCCGATAATGCCGAGACAGACATGGGGCGTCGTAAGAAAGGGCGTACTCCCCAGGAGGAAGCCGCGCATCTCCAAGATTGACGCGTCGGTCGACGGGGAGTACGAGCGGCGACGGGCCCACGCTTCGCTGCGGCAAGCTTTGCGCGACTTCATGCAAACTTAATGCAAACTTCATCCAAGAATTTTAGATGCGAAGCATCTCTTGCTCGGGGGTATGTCCCGTGGCCTTGGCGTGGGCGTCCGCACTCACACTACGCATGCGCAACTCTCCTCCTTCCGTCTCTCCAGCAGCATGCGCTACTCTCTCCACTTCTCTCTCAGCACCTGCTTGCGCTTCTCCTGCGTTGTCGCTTCTGCTCTCGCGGCGCATGCGCTACTCTCCTCCTCTAGTCTCCTCTCCATCAAGCCGGGAGAGCGCTGCGCGCGTTGTCCAGCACTTGCTTCGGTTGACTCCTCTGAAATGCGGGCTCGACATGCGGAAATTCTCTCCTGCGCAGCGCCGCGATGAGCGCCTGCGCATGCGCGTCCCCTCCCCCCCTCTCTCCTCTCCTATGCTGCTTCCCTCTCGCGCGCCTGTCGACCGCGTTCCCCGCTCGCCCTGTGAGAATTAACGGCCAAGCTAGAGGGAAGACACGACGCGCGTAGCGTTCCTCTTGACGTTCCCCGACGCGAGGTCGGTAGCATGCCCAACGGACGCCAACGGAACGCGATCGTGCAAGTGCTCCGGCTTCGCATCGCCTCATGGTCCCCTTTAGCGGGAGATGGTGTAATTTTCTGTTGTCCTTTCTTTCTACCGCTTCCTTTCTTTCTTTCTCTCTCTATGCTCATTCTCTCCTCCATCAGGGTTATTACATCCCAAGCCGAAAATCGGCGCATGTGTTCTGGGAATGAAGCAGAAGAAGAAGAGGATGAAGAAAGCGTCTGCCGCTTCATGGTGATGATAATTTTTGTTAACACGTCACGGACCAACGGCGAGTTTCAACAATGCTGTTAAAACACCGCTGTTACAAAGATTGTGGCTTTCACCTTCGAGTTGTCTCAGGCGAACGCGTAAGGGTCCCCGTGAGTTTTTAATTGCGGGAGAAAGCGATAGTCATGGGCGGAGCTTATATTGTCTGTTTGGCTGTAGCGGACTGCGGTGGCGAAGCGCAGCTCCCTCAAAATTAAATTTGCCTGCGTGGAGGATATGAGAGAAAAAGAAACTGCGCCTCAATATCGAAGACGAATGCTGCGCCTAGTTCTATGTCCACGAATTTCTTATTGCTTGGAAAAAAGGCTGACGTATCTAACTAATTTTCTTGCGATCTCGCCTTGTTATGGAATTGATTTGGAGCGTTGAACATTTGTGAGAGTTAATGTGACAACGATAAGCCGGTAACGTGTGTCTCTTCATTTCTAACCAAACTAGAGCTTTGAGACTTTGCGCCGCCGTTTGCACACTAATTTCTCCTGATGAAGACTGCTCTCCCATAGTATAGTCATAGCTTTCTCTATGGTAGAACACGAATGGTACTCTAAATCCTTTATCTTTTGTTCTAAACACACAAGAGAAGAATACACACTCTTGCGTCCGTCTGTTTTCTGGTGCGCAACCATAAATATTAGATTATCATTAGGTTCCTTATCCCTCTGTTATTATATAGCGAAAATGATGGGAGAAAATGTGCATCTCTTCGTTCGTAGCGCGAACTTAGAAAAAAGATTCATGCAAATTTCTCGGAATGCAAGCACTCGCTTAACTATACTTTTCTATTCACGGCTATGCTATGCTTTACCTTCTTCACTCCACTTTTCCCCCCTCCTCACACTCGATTCTCTTTCCCAGGCCCTCTCGCTATACTGTACTACACACGGTGATACTACAATTTACCCTATAACCTCCTCCTAGCCCTCCTTCTCACTCTCGCAAAACTCATCCTCACCTCCCTTCCCTTTCGCACCCCCTTACTGTGCTATACTATACATCGCTATGTTATGCTTCCCCCTCGCTTGGAACAGCCGGGCCGAGTTTTCTGCGGTCGCCGAATACTACCCTATACCTGAAGCTTCAACAGCTCTGCTGTTAAAAGTTCTTCGTTGGCCGGTATGCGAACCCGAGACCAACTGCTTTCCGTGCCGGTTTGCGTGTACTTGCGGATATCGGAGTTTGCACGCATGCACGGCCACAAAAGAGGCGTCTATGTCTGTCGACATTGAACACGAGCGCGGGACTCACGACGTTGTATCAGTAAGCCGTGAACATCCTCACTACGAAAACCAGAGGACAATGTTTATGTGCTTCTCAAAGCGATCCACTGATTGACCCTAAATGCTTCGCAAAAGAAGCAGGGCTATGTGCACTAAGAAATAAATCTGAACTCAACAAGAAGTAATGTTCTCGACCAGACAAAACTGTATTTTTCTAACATCTAGAGGTATTAACTCCCTGTTAGGAAGTGCTTGATGTGTGGTTGTGAAAAAAAAGAAGAAAGCGGGAATCTGATCACACGTGCAATGGTTAAGTAAGTTGGCTATCTACGAGTGAAGTTAAGTGGGAATGTCATTTGTCAGCGGCAGTTTGTCCTTGTTCAGCGCCAATTGTAGCGTTGGCTACGAGGTTCCGACATGTCGCCGGCTCTGTCGACAGACAATTTGTCGACGAAATGACCGAGGCATCCACGAATTCCAACAGCTCTACTATACCACATCTTCACTACACATGGACCCCTCGTCACCACGATCACGACCGGATCTATTTAATATATGCTATAATTTAAACCGAAGTCTTAGATGCTGACCAGCGAAAATGCTGACCGTGCTCACAAGGGTGAAAAAATCACGGTGATGATGACCTTGTTCAAGAACTGTCAAGAACTTCTTGCACACATGCCCACGGGTTTGTAAAACGTGCGTGCGTTCTCGGGACACGTATAAGCACTACATATCAGCTTACCGCTTCTGGTGTTGGTAATACCCACGTTGCCATTGGCAGCGTTACCCAACCGTAAACAACTAGTTATATAACATATATGCGGCTCTTCAACACATATAAGTGTGCGTATAAAATTTATACAAATCTTTAGCGTCATTTTGTAACGTGTGGCTCAGTAAAAAAAAGTTACGCCACAGTCACCTACCCGCCGCATGCTTCGCATAACCTCGACTCCCACGGTACGTGGGATCTGCCGAATTTTTGTAAGCCGCGAACATCCTCACTATGAAAAGCAGAAGACAATGTTTATGTGCTTCTCAAAGCGATCTATTGATTGACCCTAAATGCTTCGCAAAAGAAGCAGGGCTATGTGCACTAAGAAATAAATCTGAACTCAACAAGAAGTAATGTTCTCGACCAGACAAAACCGTATTTTTCTAACATCTAGAGGTATTAACTCCCTGTTAGGAAGTGCTTGATGTGTGGTTGTGAAAAAAAAGAAGAAGAATGGGAATCTGATCACACGTGGAATGGTTAAGTAAGTTGGCTATCTACGAGCGAAGTTAAGTGGGAATGTCATTTGTCAGGGGCAGTTTGTCCTTGTTCAGCGCCAATTGTAGCGTTGGCTACGAGCTCGGTCTACGTTTCACAAGTCCTTTCAGGGAACAGAAATGAGCTACGGCTTCATTTCGGAGTGCATGTGGACCATTATTCATCTTTAACATGACAGAATGAGACTTACCTCGAGGTATACGTCCTACACGGTGTAATCGCGACTTGGGAAATGCATTTCGCTTTGAGTCGGCGTCGTTGTCGTCGATCGTCTGCTCTTCGCCGTTAACGTGATTGGACGAAGCCTTTCTAATTTTATCAAGTTCGCTTTTCGGAAGTGCCAGTCAAGCTTGAAAATCTTTTGAAGCCGCACTGCAAGCGGTACATTGCGAGGCGCGAAAGTGCACCGCGAGAGCCTGCACGTGCACAGAAGCGAGCAGCACGCGGTGGAGAGAAGGAAAAACGCGCGCTGCTAACACCCCAGTTTCTCTTTTTCTGCCAGAGATGGCGCTGCCTGTCAAGAGCAGCAGCGCCGCTAAGCGTTGCTTGGGAAGCCTATATGATGCCATCATGACGTCACAGGCAGCCAATACATGTGACGCCATCACCAAAGGTGATCGGCCCACTTTTTACCAACCGACGATGCCACGTGGTGACGTCGTAACGTTTCATCGTCGCTTGGTCATGGGTTGGCCGATCACGGAGGCAACCCAAACCAGGTGGGGTGTAGAAAGCACGCGATGCCTCCGATCCTGGGGGCCGTGTAAAACTACTTTAGGTGCAGAAAGCTTTCGGAAGAGGGTAGGGCAGGATCAATATATCGACTGAGAAGGAAAAGAAGATGGCTTTCGCCTTTGAGTCATCTTAGGCAGATGCATAAGGGACTCTGTGAGTTCTTACATAACTCTCTGCTCGAAACTAAGCGTTGACATTAAAAATTTTGATCATTTCTTCTTTCGCTAAAGAAAGTTGTTTTATTTCGGCTTCACAAAATGGAATTTATATTTCTGACTGTCCCGAAGCCTACCTTCCGCAGGGCGAAGTTTTACCTTCTTTATTGCCTGTTTTTTATGCTAAGTGTGTCTGAGAGAAAGGTCTACTTGCCCTGCTTGGGGTGAACCCTTTTGCTAATAAAACTTGTCGGGAAAGCTCCCTACCAAAAACTGATACGAATCTGCATTTATATGAAATCTGGACACTCGACAAAAAAAAAGCTAAAGGCAGCATGAACTTAAGAGGAAATAAATCAAGCATTGATACCCCGAGAAGATATATCCGGCGCCCTAAAACAAAGAACTTTTACGTATACGACATCACCATTTGTATGTGTTTGCTGTGGCTACGAGGAAAAGGGCGTTCATTCTGTCACCGTAGCTGAACCAACGTTAAGACCGCAATCTTTCTATTGACGCAGAATTGTACTCTTGTTCGATGCAGTCTCGGTTGGAGTATTTGCATAACAGAGTAGGCAGAAGTGCTTCCGTCGTAAATGGAGACAAGGGCGTTGCGTGCAGGAAGATCTAAATGAAAAACAAATACAGCGACTCTCCCTTTAAGCTCCAAGAAGTGTTTCAGGCCTTCTGTAGCTCTATCGTTTGATATTGATTATTCAAGCAGGAAGAGCTGTAGACGTATGCATACTCAAAGCTTGGAGGGTTCCACGTTCAGTGGCTGTATTTACAATGCTCAAGGCTTAGTTCGAGAAATTGTTCGGTGGCATATGCGCACGATCAGTAAAATGGAGGGGGGGATTATATGAAAAGTATGCAAGAGCGCAAGTTGCTTTACGCAGAATCAACATGATCGTACTGCAAGAACGGCAGGTGACGAAATAGGTGAACTAGCAACTTGCCAGCACTAGCCAGCGCTAAACAGAACTGCTAGTACGAGAGTAATTACGGTAGTCCGGGACACTATCACTCGTTCCGTTCACTGATCTCGAATCGTGGGGCGTACGCTAACATGCACATTCTCTGCCATATAGTTATTGTTATTATTATTAAAAGCGGAGCCCTTTAGGTAGGGGCCAGCTGTCGCACACTGTCGTACGGTGTCATCTCATGTCGTCGCTTGGCGTCACGCAGGCAAAACGATGTACAGCATAGCCATGTATAGCAAGGGGACGGGAAAGGGAAGTGAGGCAAGGTGGAGGGATGTGAGGGTGACGAGGAGGGAAAGGATGAGGGGAGAGGGCGCCACAGCATCACAAATGAACGTCTCCTTTCCCGCCATGGACGTCGAGCAGACTGCACGTTTGGAACGCCATCTCGCGCTTGCCCGTGAATGTGAGCGTCGCTGAAGGGCAGGCAAATCACTGCTCCGCGCTTCCTGCAGCTCTCACGTTGACTGCAACTGCATACATTTTATTATTATTACTGTAGCGAAGCCTTGGAACTTTGTAATGGGTTGGTAACAAAAATGGCGGTGCTGCCCTGAGTGACTTGCACGGTCGCGAAAGGTACCAGCAACCCTTTCCTAGTGCAAACGCGGTCACGCGGATGACGAAAGGAGTGAAATGGTGTCGGGGAGACCGGCGCAGTAAACCGACGCGGCCGTTGACGAGTTTGGAGGCACTTTCGTATAGTTTTTGACGAGGTCTTGCTCAATGCCGATCGACTATCTGCCGGCGACAAATGTGAGAACTGCGAGATTTGAATTTCGGCTGGTGCGCAATGAATTACGGCGTCGGTCGTGGCGGGAGAGAAAATACTATCCCAGGGTGACGTCGCGTGAGCATGAAGAAATTATGATGAATTCGACGGCGTACAGAACGTCCTGAATAACGACACGAGCAGTGCATACTGCTGTAGGATGAATATTCTGGGAGCTGGCGGTACGGAGAGACATGCCAGAAAGTGGCGTCGTCACTTTTCGGAGTAAGCGGCAAAGTTTTGCGTCCGTAACGGATACGGCGGCTCCAGTGTCGATTAGGGCAGGTGCGCGAACACCGTCAACAAACACGTCTATTACATTCGATGGACTTCGCTGAGGGATTTCACAGTTCGATAGCGTCGCAGCCTTGCCTCGTGGACTGCGAGGACTAGTTTTCCTGCTCTCGTGCGACCGAACGTGGGCCGCATGGGTGACAGTGAGCGACGTCGGGGAGACGGAGATCGGCGAGTAGATGGAGCTGGGCGTGACGTCGGTGACATAGGCTGGAGGCGGGTCGTAGAATGGACGGCTGGACTGGCTGGTGACAGGTGACACGACTCGAGGCGGCTGCACGCGATGGCATGGACACAAGAAAGAAGTCAGGACACCACAAACGCCCTGACTTCTTTCTTGTGTCCTTGTTTGCACGCCCTGTCTTTTTAGAATGAATACTTACCAACTAGCTCAGCTCTCTGTTATTCAAGGCAATAGCGTGCCACGTGACCGGCGTAACCGTATGCAAAGCGTGACCGACGTGACCGCATGACCGCGTAACCGCATGCAAAGCAGATGGGCCGATTGTCGGGTGCAGGCACGTAGCCAGGATTTTTTTTCGGGGGGGGGGGGGGGCAAGGCCTAATTGTTCGAAAGAAAGTCTTTCCATGGCAAAAACAAAAAAAAGTTGCCTGGGAATATAGAAGGCTGAAAAAATTTCGAGGGGGGGGTGAGGGCCGGGCCCCCCGGGCCCCCCCTTGCCTACGTGCCTGGTCGGGTGTGCGCCATCGGTTCGCCGGGGCAGGTCCCACCCATGTCGCAGGACGCCATCGGAAGTCGTCGAAGCCATTCTCAAAGAGTGCCATGTTGTTCACCGCAAAACTACTGCTTACCACCCGCAGACGAATGGCCCAACCAAACGCTTTAAGCGCACGCTCGGCGACATGCTCTCAATGAACGTCCAGTCGCCGATCACACAGTTTTGGATGCCATTCTGCCCTTTGGATGCCATTCTGCCCATTCTGCCTATAACACCACCTCTCAGAGCACTACTGGTTTTTCGCCATTCTTCTTACTGTACGGAAGGCACCCGTCACACACGATCGACACGATAGTTCCGTATAAGCCGGATTCATCTGAGTGTGCGCATATTTCTGACACAGCCAGGCTTGCTGAAGAGTGTCGCGAGCTTGCCAAAACCTTCACGACACATGAACAAGAGCTGCAGAACAGCATTCGTGATGGCACCACCACTTCTGAGCCCACGTTCTTCCTTGGCGTGATCATATGGCTCTCGGTCCCTACCACTGTAAATGGCTTCTCTTCAAAACTACTGCCTAAATACGAAGGCTCCTACCGTGTCGTCGCGCGCACATCCCCGGTCAACTACTTGATCGAAACCATCGAACCATCCTCAGACATGCGCCGTCGAGGGCGCGACATTGTCAACGTGGAGCGCCTCAAGGCCTACTATGACCCGCTCATAGTGACAAGTTGTTAGGTCAGCGGGCGGCTCCCTTTTCGTACCCGGGGTAATTGTAGCGAAGCCTTGGAACTTAGTAATGGGTTGCGCTCCTCAGCGCCTTCTAGTGGGTCGTCCTCTTTGGTTTCTCCTAAAGGACGCCGCTCGCGCTCAGAGCCCGTGCTTTGCCTTGACTGTCGCCATTGCGCATCGTCGCCGAGTGCCGGCAAATAAACACCTTAACATTACATATGCATGCACAAATGCACAAGGAAAAAGAGACGGCAGGCTGACAACTGCCACCTAGAAGCACAGAACGCCTGCCTACTCTTTTGGGCGGACGGGAGAGATAGAGGAAAGCAAGCTAGGAGGAGACAAAGCGGAAAGAAGATAGGAAAATCAAGAAAAGCATGACGAACACATGGCCAAAGATAAGTAAAACACTAAAAAAGAGCCTTTAAACAGGTGTCCACTCTGACATATAAAAGAATGTAGTTATGATGCAGGCGACCGGTTTAGGGTGGTTGTGCTCTAAGAGTATACCAGGATTTCAAGAAGGACCTGTGAAACACTTGAATGATCAAGAAAAATTGAATGCGCGTGACGCGAGACATACCTGAAGCCGAGCGCATCCACAATCTCAGGGGAGGGCTGCGTTGGTGCCGCCTCCATAATGCTTTCCGATAAATAGCTGGCGTTCTTACGCATGCGCTAAAGATGACGCACTAGACCGGACACCATACATATAAGTGCGAATTCCAAATAACCGTTGCTTGAAGCAAAATGAGCGTCCGATTTTCGGTGTCTAATTTCGTCCTTGTATGTTTGTTGCGCAGCCGAACTTTAACATTATGTACCAACACGTCCGACTCGCCACTTTAATCTAGTATACCAGGAATTTTGACAATGCAGGCTGCGTCTGACACTTTATTATTCTTTTGCAGCCTAGCTCCAACTCGTGAGTGTCCCTCCTAGTTGCATACGAAGTAGGCGATACTATTGGAAGGGAGGAGAGAAATAAGGGAGAAGGGGAAGAGGCCACCACGGGAGCGTGTGTGTAAAGATTGATGACTCTTTCATTGTGGGGAAACAGACCCCACGCGCTCTGGTGGCATGTAAGTCACTTTTAGGGGCGAAGCACCTTAGGGTCTCAGCATGTCGGGGTGCATCGTTTTCTGCTGTCGCGGCGTGCATCATCGTCTGCTGTCGTGACGGTCCACTTGCTTGAGCGCAAGAGAGGGCGCCACCGCCTCAGCGCGCGCCATGTGGCGAGAGAGAGCGAACGGCACGCGTTGGCTATGGAAACGCTCTTACTGCGATAAACGCTGAACTGCCAGCTCGCAAGGAACGAGAACGCGCCTTGCGAGCTGGTAGTTCGCAACCAAGAACGAGAACGAAGCAAAGATTCAGCTGATTATTCTTAGCTTTCCAGATTGTCTAGAATTATTAGCCTTCTTCTGTTCATTCTTCCTACGCTGAACCGCTAATTGCCAGGCAAAAACTTCGGGATCCGATGAGATAAGCTTCTCGGCTCTTCTGCGTCGTTGATCAGCATTTGCGCTCTCCTTCTCCATGGCGTTACCCACCTGCAAACGCCAGTCAGAGGCGCTATCAAGCGGCTCCAGCGCAGTGTCACACGGCGACTGCACATCCAAGGCGAATAGCTGCGCGCGCGCCGGCGCCAGTGTGTCTGCCATGGCTGCGACGTCACTCCTCTCGAATGCGCAGATCAGCAGCGGCGAGTCGCGCGCGGCAATGGCGGAGTCTGCACGCGCGCCGGCGCCAGTGAGTCTGCCGCGGCTACGACGCCACTCCTCCCGAACGCGCAGACCAGCAGCGGCGAGCCGCGCGCGGCGGTGGCGGAGAGCGCGTGAGATACCGGCTCCGGTCAGCCAGCTGTGTGACACCACTGATCCTCGCGCATGCGCAGCACGGCTCATGAGGCTCCACTCGAAATCGGCTCCGGCTAGGCAAGTGTAGGTAACGCTACAAAAGAGGTCACAGAAATGTTGTGGGTGGATTCATCCTTTATGCTCTAGCACATGCTGGCTGCGGGCAAACACGAATGCGCGGCCAAGCACAGCACGCGCGCGAGCGCGCGCGAACAACAACAACAACAAAAAAAAACCCGGCGCGCTGCACGGGAGAGGAGAAAAAGCAAGCGTACAAAAAAAACGGTGCACGGCATGGGAGTGGAGAAAAAGCAAGGACACACACAAAAAAAGAAAGAAAACGGCGCGCGGAAAGGCAGGAAGAAGGGCGGAGGCTGTTGTTACTGTTGCCCTGACCACGTAAGCAACGTAATCGCTACGTCATCGCCGCTACTACTTGGCGTCCTTCTGCGAGGGGCGTAACTAAAAGCGCTCTCGACGTTTGCGTCGGCGGAGCGTTTAAATTCCGCGTCCCTATGGGACGTACACGAAGAAACCCATGAGTGACAACAGTACTGTCGATAGAGCCAAATTACAACTTCAGGCCTACGTTAGGTCATCCTGAAAAGCCTCCGTGTTTGAGCTGGTTGCACTGAAGATTTCTTGTGCCTCTCCAGATAGCTTGGCTTATGTGCTACAAAAAAAAAGTTCTGCAAAAAGCAAATTAAGTTTCCATTTCATCCTTTAACCAAACGACGGCAAGGTAACGAAAAAGCTTGGAACGGCGCCGTTTCAAGCAGGGGTACACTCTAAGGCAAAATTACCCCGAACGAGGAGTAACGGAGCCCAATAGGCCCGCAGATGAACGGTTAGACCGTCGTAGGAGCAAGCGGAGAGGGATGCGTGCCGCGTGCAATTCAGTTAGTCTGCAAAGGGATGAACGGTGCGGGAGATGCAGGCCGTGTGCATGGATACGTTCCGTGTGCAAACCGTTGTCAAGGGAGCTAATCGTCATCCTCGCTCGGGTCAGTCTTCCATCTTGTGTTTGAGCTGGCGTGTTGCCGGTTAAGTCGCGCTCGGAGTTCGCCGATCTAGGACCTACGGCTCGCTGGCTTTGATACAGACGTATGCGTGGATGAGTGTGTCGTGCTGCTTTTACGTTTCGCCACACCCACGAAGTCTGGAGCTGCTCTCGACACGTCGCGACGCCGCGCTGTATATCTCCGGCGCAGTCACGGCACTGCGTCGCCACCGGCTTGGAATGGCGGCCGAGAAGACTGTAGGCCTATCGGACTTCAATCTGACTCGGGGCACAAATCGGCGCTGGATTCTTTCACAAGTAAGTGATCGCTTTTTATTCTGCCGTACCTATCGCGTGCGCGAAACTGATCGCGATTATCGGTAACGGACTCGATCGCGTTGTATATCGAGCGCACGAAATGTACCGCGAGGGCCGGCTTGGGCGTGAGCTCGCCTGTGCTTTGTGACCGCCTGGATATTGGCCGCCGTTGTCGTCGCCTGGCCGGATGTTCGCTCACCGATGATTCACCGTGGTGATGAGCTGCAAACTCGCGATATTAGCAATATTAGGCAGAGGCCTCGCCGCTCTTTTGCGACTCGTCCGAAACGCTGTGCGGTAGCAACGAGCTCGATTGTATGTTGTATGCCGCGCGCTTGAAATGCACCGGCATGGGTTGGCGGGTGCTTCAGCTAGCCGACATTAGCTGCGATTCGGAACTCTGCGGAAATTCGTCGCCGTGACCTTCGGCTTCCTCGACGCTCGCTCGTAAGCAGTTCGCCGCCGTTCGAGGCGTCGACCCCGCTTTCGGTCGCTGCACATTACTAGTGCGCGCTCGAAGAATTTGGTGGAAATTGGACGCCGTATCGTCGGCGTCCCCTTCGCTCGCTCGCTAGCAGCCTGGCGCCTTTCGTGGCGTCGGCTTCGCGTTGCGGCTGACGGGCTTGCTCGAGTTGTACGACGCCGCTCGCAAAAAACTCGCCGGCTCGTTGGGGCACGGGGTTGGCGGCGCCTCGGCGTGATGGCTGCGGCCGCCGCACTTGAAAGTGTTTGTTGCGCTGTGTGGCTTTGAAATGCGTCTTTGATGACGTATGACATCATGGTGAAATTATTTACATGCCATATTTTAGACGTGTGTTTTTATTTAAGCATTCGACACTATCAACCACCACATTCTTTTTATGCAGCTTCAAGCAATAGGCGTAACTGGTCCTGCACTATTATTAATAAAAAATTACCTACTCAATAGAAGCCAAGTTGTCAGTCTGTTAGGTCATAAATCTATACTTAAAGTAACAAATATAGGAGCACCTCAAGGTTCTATTCTCGGCCCACTTCTTTCATTATTTACATAAATGATTTGCCATCTGCCTTACCAGTCAGAATGCTTACTGTATCGAGGACGACACAACAATGTTAACACTGATAAATGCCTCCAATCTCTGACACAGAAGCTAAATGATGACCTTTCAGGCTTGGCTGCTTGGTGTATCCATAATAAATTACAAATAAATCCCACTAAAACGAAATTCGTTGTTTTCCACTCTCACCAACGTGAACATAATTATATCCCGCCAATATTTCTAAGTCAATTCGCAATTGAAGCAGACGATGAGGCGACCTTCTTGGGAATTAAACTGGACCGTCATTTGAATTTCATTCGTATGTTGCATACCTGCGAAAAAAAATGGCTTACGGCATACGTGTTCTAATTAAATCCCGCGATATATTTTCCAAACCCACATTACTTTCATTGTACTACGCTTTTATTCATTCTCATATTAATTACTGTATCACATCTTGGGGCAATACCTACAACAGTCATCTCGTCTCACTTCAAACTATGCAAAATCACTCTATTAGAATACTTGCCCACAGTCATTATCGCAGTGATGCTAAAGCACTCCTGCATGCCAACACATCCTAACAATCGAGAACACTTTCAAATATAATCTAGGAATACTATTTTTCAAGCAATAATAAATCAGCTTCCTTGTTTATAATCCCTCCTCAAGTCTAGAGAATACAAACTTGACAAGGTTTGGCACAAAATCACAATTTTATCTTACCTATCGTTAATACTAACTATGGCAAACAAACAGCCCACTTCACTAGAATCTATTTCTGTAATACTATACCTTCAGGAATAAAAACTCGGAATCAATCGGCATATTCAAAAAGATATGAAAACTTTCCTCTCATCCATTCCATAATCTGGATAGTTTTGGTCACTTCTATTACTCCTGCTCCCTTTCGTGCCTTCTCGCAACCTAATGTTAACGCAGCATCGCATCATCAATCTACATTGCTGATATCAGATGTCTCTGTTTAGTTTTTTTTCGTAGTTTATTTTTAACATTTTTCACCATGGTAATTATCTGAAACTGTTTAGGAGAGTTGAGTTACCTCTATTTTTTATGTTGTCTAATTTCAGTTTTTGTTGCTACTTTCTGCTAATGATTTTCTTCAGTAGAACTCCTTTTTTTCTTTTTTACCTGCGATGTATTTTATTACCTGTTTTCTGCACCACTGTTTGCTGCACCAATTAATTGTTTCTATATTCACTACTGTAGGAGGTCCCGATCAGTCCTCTGAATATGGGACCTGCTTCTGTATACACAAATTTTGTAATTGATTCGATACTAAATAAAACGATTTCTCATTCTGATTTCACCTTGCACATATTTGTCATGTACGTGCGTCTTCATCCCTTCTGTGACGTGTCGCAGAATATTTGCAATATTTTTGTGCTTTGCAGGGGTGAAATTATTTGCGTGCATGTTTTAGACGTGTTTCGTTCACATTGCACGTATTTGCACAGTTCGTGCGTCTTCACCCTCGCTGTCACGTGAATAAATATTTGCAATATTCTTGTGCTTTGCAGGATGCAGCCGTTGCCCACGACGAGCAGAATGCTGTGTGCCCTGGCGCGTACAACGCTCTGCCATCTATCGCTTCCGTTGGAGCAGCTTCACAGAAAGGACTGTACGAGATATGACAACGCGGCTGAACATGTATTGGACATTTTGTAAGGAATTCATGGAAGAAAGCAGAAACTTCATATGTATAGAAAAAATAAAACGTTTCATTGTCTCACTTTTGTCTTTCGTTGTCGCATTGAATGCGAAAGCAGTGACATACGCATTACTAAATATTCTTTTGCGTGTTCTTTTCCGCGGCATTTGTTGGTCACCGCGGAAACACGTGAAAAAAGTATTAAGTCTTGCGGAGAGTAACTGTAGAAAATCATCCCTGGGATAAAAAGTTCATCCGAATGGAGCGTTTGAGTGGACCGACCGTTGGTCCTTGCGAGGTGCAATTGCGAGGACTAACGGTTGCCCGGTAAGGTGTAAATGTGAGGACCAAATGTTAGTCCATTGAGGTGATCTGTGGGGACTAACAGTTTCCCGGTAAGGTGTAAATGTGAGGACTAAATTTTAGTCTATTGTGGGGACTAACTGTTAGACCTGGTGCCGTTAGTCCTTAAAGGGATTAATGGTTGTGGCAGCCCCATTAGTCCCCAAAAGGACGAACCACACACCCTTTTAACACCCTTTTGCCTTAGAGTGTAGGTCAACAAAAAAATCCCGCCATCTTCCCGTAAAGGGAACCCTGAGTAGTATCAACGCTGGTAGTATGCGAAGCAGCCATGAGTCGACTTTAAGATTTCTGTAAATGCTTTATTTTCTTCATCACTGTTCATGGTCCTTCTTTCTATTCGAGGTTCCCCTGATGTTGTTACTCGTCATATATGAATTTAAGCTCATGGGAACGGTTGCCCTGATGTTGTTACTCGTCATTAAAACTTAGGGGAACGTTTTCCCTTGAGTATAACGGCCTTGTGGTGCGTAAAGTATAAAGTTAATGGCTCTTGCTGCAAAGGTTGCAGCTTGAAGTTTGAGAATGCGATGTCAACGCGCCCGTTTCGCTTCGGCTTCGCGAGCCCGCCGCTCCGGATCGGCTGGGGCACTGGCTACGTCGACGCGACGCCGGGGAGAGAGGCCTCGTTCATAAGCTGCTTCGCGTCTAAGGGTACCTTGCATGATTTATGGCGTAGTGGGTACCTTGCATGATTTATACTACAGCACGCGCCGCAGTAAAGCGAGCGCTCCATCGCACGCCCGTATATCAGGCAAACATTCCTTTCTGCACACCATGTGCGAGCTCTCCTCTCGTGCCAACACTCCGTTCTCTTCTTTGTTCCATACATCTAGTGGCACGCCGGGGAACAGGCCTCGTTCATAAGCTGCTTCGCATCTAAAAAGCAGGAGAGCGGGTCACGAAATTATTTCAGAGCTTTCATTTTCAGGTTCACAATACTCAGAGAAAACCTATCTTGACATTGGAGCGAAGGCTACGGAGGTGGGGCTTCCGTACTTTCGTGTTGCTCCGCAAGTAGTACGGCAGCTTGCGGCTTATTTCGGCTTTGCTCGCTCGCATCGTTCACGCGTTTAGAAAAAACATACAGAAAAAAAGTGAATGGAAGAAACTCTTCGATTGTTCAGTGTACATACATTTTAGTGTCATATTACGAGTATATTTCTTGGAGAACTAAACAGCGCTTTTGCAGCTGCACGCTGACCCACTACGTCATGTCCGCCATGTATACTTTGGAAAACGGGCGTGCTGAAAAGGTGGTTCTGTCTAAGTAAATGGTAGAGAACGAAGGCAATATTGCAAAGTTAACACTAACTGTATTTTACCTACGACTTCCCGCAACTGTCTGAGCTTTAAAATAAATAAAACTGCATTTATTTCAGCGAGGCAAACGCGGAAATTATGAGTAAACGTAAGTACTTTATTTGGGCGCGGTAGGAGGCATGCGCTTCGGTTCTGTAGCTTCCACAGTACTGTCAAGAAAAGTTGTCGCCGAGTATAAAGCTAAATCCTTAGATGCGTCATCAAACGCGAAAATTGACTGTCGGCGTCGGCATCCCGCGTCAGCGGCGGCAACACGAGTGAGGCGAACAATCGTCATTACGTGACAACGTCCAAATATAACGTCATCATGACGTCACGATCGTCAAAATTTCTGACGTCATTACATGACGTCGTCGCTCGGTCAAAGGTGGGCTGATCACGGAGGCAGTGCAAAACGAGATGAGGCGCAAAAAACCTGCAATGCCTCCCATCCTTGAGGCAGTGCAAAACCACCGTAGGTGCAGAAGGCATTCGGAGTGGGGAGGTGGAAGATCAATACATGGACTGAGAAGAAAAAAAGAAGATGGCTTCGAGTCGTCTTAGGCGAATGCATAAGGGGTCCTGTAAGTTTTTATAGTCTTTATGTGTTCCTTCAGCAGCCAAATATTGTAACTAAAATGTGAGCAGAAAAGTGTTAAAGAAGCGTTACTTCTGTTGCTTGCGGGTGTGGTTCTTTATAACACTCCCGAAAAAGTTTTGTCGCAGTTTTAGTAAACGACAGCGGGAACAAGTATTATCCCATTTATGAATGCTCCGCGTCCTTCTTCTTAGTCCCTCAACCCCTTCAGGAGTGCACGGCAGTAATCAAAGCTGTCTGATCACCCCACCGATCCTCCCTGTAAAAAAAAACATGGCTGATCCCTCCGTCATAGGAATCGGTATAACACGAAAGTGAAACGTGTCTTCACAGAAGTAGTGCTTATGATATATGAGAGCTTGTACAATGTCTATTCGTGTTTGGCAGCTATAGCACCGTTTGACGTGGATGCACCCATGTTGACAGCATGTCTCTATCGCGACGACTAACGCCCATGATCATGATTAAACCATTGTGGTAGCTGACGGTGCGAACATATATTTGGACACAGCGAATCGTGAATCCCGCGTAAGGATGATATCAACAAGCTCATAATCAACATTGGTACCCGGTATGCACTTCTTCAAAGCGTCGTCAATTAAGGAGAGAAACGGCACGGTGTGCGCTTTCTAGTAATGGGTAGGCCGACGCCTGTGCTCATGCATACATAACACACACTGCACTTCAACGCGGGAGGTAGAGGTTCGTAGCCTGAGCCGCAAACGCGTGCGTCCCTCTGGCCTCTGTCTCGCACGCGCTGCTCTCGCTCCACCAAGGCACGACATTCGCCCGTCGAAATCGCGTCCTTTCTGCAACGCATATTGCAGCAGTTTTGTTAGTCGGTGCTCTCGCAATTGAAGCAGTCGGCGGCAGAGAAATCCCGTTCGTGCACGTGGAAGCTGCACTACTCCGATGAGCCGACGCACGCTAACACGAATCCAAAGGCAAAGAACGTAACTGCGTCAAGGGTGCCTCGGCGACGCCAGCGCGGCCAGTCTACCTCTCTGGTATCGAGACGCTTTAACCATGACCTCCGATATCACGTGCAATCTCGGAGTAAGCGCTAGTAAGTGTCGATCGTGAAGCATTACTTCTTTTCACCTCTCACAGACGGCGGCACCGCCCCGCTCCGCCCGCCGCGAAACAGAAGGTGTGAAAGATATAAGGCGCGTTCGCGCCGTGCCTAGCATCTCCCGAGTTGGCTTAGTCGGTAGAGCGTCGGGCGCTTGCCGTCGCGGCCGCAACGTCATGGGTTCGATTCCAGCGGGGTATCTTTTTCTTGGTTTTTTTCTTCTCACCCGTTGGCGTCCATTTTATCAACGTCATATCCGTGACGGAGGTACTTGGTGGACCCCGGCATAAAACACTTCGTGTTAAAAAAGCACACAAACTACAATTGTAACTATGGGTCCATGAACATTCGGTTTGCCCACCTTTCAGAGGAAAAGACTCACAGGATCTCTTATGCCTTCGCCCTAGAAGACTCGAAGGTGAAAGCCATCTTCTTTTTTTTTTTCTCCGACGATGTACTGATCCCCCCCCCCCCCCCCCCTCGATCCTTCAATATCTTTCTGCACCTATACGTGGTTTTCCACTGCCTACATTGCCTATTTAGCAACCATAAAATTCTCACGTAGTAATGACATTTTCATTGACGCTCAATTATAGACAGCTTTACCGATACCGGCCATCACATGTCAGAATTATCGGCACGTCTGTGACACCTGGCAAAGCGACTCGTCAACAGTAGTGACTACGTCCTGCTATGCCCTAAGAATAAGACTGAATCACCCTTCAATGAATTTTCGTTTGACACGCATGATGCAACGTCACAGGAACGTTCGAGACCATCGATCAGACCATATCGCTACCGATCGCTTATAGTCTGCGTGATTAGGGATCACTACCGCAATCCTCATTTAAGGAAAATTTGTGAGATGTCAGTGACAACACCCTCTAATTCTAATTGCGGCGGCGTCGGCGGCAAAAAAAAAAAAGATCTATCACTAGTGTCTCGGTCCCTTAGCCTATTTTACAAAATAAAATTCAATCACCTTTAAACAATATTTCCTTTGACACCCATGATACAACGCTATAGCAGAGTGCGAGACCATCGATGTGAGCATATCACTAGTGATCATAAATACGTCAGGGTGATTAGCCTCGCAATGGTGTATTCTGCGGTGCTCATTTCCCATTTCCTGCATTTTGCTGGAATAAACATTCATTCATTCATTCATTCATTCATTCATTCATTCATTCATTCATTCATTTAAGGCCAATTTGTGTGATACCAATGATGATACGATGGAAATACAACTGCGACTGCCATAAAAAATAACGTGATTTATGACTATTGACTCGGTCATACCGTGTTTTTATACATAAAAACTGAATTGCCCGTTAAAGGACATTTCGTTTGATACCCATGATGCAACTTTATAGGAATGTACAATGCCATCTATCTGAACATATCACTAGTGATCATTATTACGTCAGGGTGATTATATTCGCAATGGTGACTCCTGCAGTGATCATTCGATGACAAATTGTTGGATATTAATGAGTACACACTCGAATTATAACTGCTACTGCCATAAAAAAACGAAGTGATTTCTTATCACTAGTGACTCGGTCGTACCATATTTTTCCATTGTTGTTAACCTTCGGGATTCTCTCCCTGAACCCGCGAGATGTGCGCCTCACTCCAACGCCAGCATTCTTGGCCTCATTTCTCGCTTTCGGCTGAAAAAAAAAAAACCGGAAGCCCTAGGCTTCTATCCTGGAGGGACATCACTTCGCCTTTGAGGGCCTTTTGACGAGCACCTCGAAAAGGCACGCCTCGCGTCAAGCACATTCTCTGAGTTTCAATCGTGGCCGAGAAACGAGAGATATACTTTAAAATAAAAACAAATGGTGAAGGTAAGTCGCTGGCGGCGCTAAACAATGACACCCGACATTGTAGCAATTTTTGTGGCCTTAAGGTAAAGTGAAACTTGTCGGTAGTCCTTCGATGCAGGACTTTGCAGCTGATGTTTTTTTATTACTAATAGTAACTATTGGGGTTTTACGTCCCAAAACCCCGATTTAATTATGATTGACGCCGTAGTGGAGGTCTCCGGAAATTTTGACCATCTGGTGCTCTTTAACGTGCACCTAAATTTATGTACACGGCTTCGAGCATTCCATCTCCATTGAAATGCGGCCGCCGCGGCCGGGATTCGATCCCGCCACCTTCGGGTCAGCAGTCGGACACCATAACCGCTAGAGCACCATGGCAGGTTTTTTTTATTATCACTAAGCGTTTTTGAAACACGACAACGTCTGTCTCTGCTCTCAAGTGGCTACGAAGCATTGGATCGACGTTTTCCCGTGCTCAAAACCTAGTCCGAAGCATGCGCTACTGTGGACACGTCCGTCAGCCAAACAGATATCTGTGTGTATAGTCACGTGAAGACGTTTTTCTGAAAATAAGATTTTTCGTGGCCGCAAAGTCTGTACCTAATTGTAGAAGCTTGTGTCTTTGGATTAGTTGGTGCGACATTTGAAGGTAGACGAGCGATGACGCTGTGGCAAAGAAAGCAAAAGCAGGCAAGAAGATGGCCCACTTGAAAATAAGCGCTTAACCACAATTAAGGCAGCTGACCTTACCGTTTAGCGCTGTGCCCCTTCAAGTGGATGTATCCGTGGTTCGTTTTGTTGCCGAGTGATCGGCGCAACAAAGCGCTGATTCTTCATTTCAATCTTTTACTCAAAATTCACTGGTCTTACTCAATGAGTACTAACGGACGGATATTGAGACTGAGTGCGTGAGCAAGACATGACGATCTTGGAAAGCTACGTCGTAGTCGTTGCTTTTTGTTGTTTGATGGCAATATTAGTTCACTGGGAAGTTTTATAAAAACAATGTGCGTCAATTATTGCGAAGCTCTAGCGTGTGGTACAGCTGATTGGGCTCAATCCTCAGAACCACAGGTACGATGGCACACATATGAAGTTTGCGACGATGGCTTAGTAAGCTTGTTCTTATTGAATTTTAGAAAGGGACACAGTGAAGGCTGTATCTTGTTTCTTCTTCATTCTGTTTCGACTGCGTGCGCTGTCCCCTAAGACAGATAGAAATGCGCTATCGAGTACTTCAAGCAAAGCTAATTTTAAACACCTTTTAGCACAATAAATAACTACGTTGTGCGCGTTGGTGTGGGGCTAATAGACGTAATGTCGCACAATGCAATACTACACCTTTTGGAAGAAAAAAAAAAACAGAAAGAGTACCTATTTAGCAGTCTTTCGGTCCTATCTTCTTTTTTTTTTATTAAACTTACATTGCGAGACGCCGCCTTCTAATGATGGTAAAGTAAAAAAAAAAGGGCAGACACTTAAACACGCCGCCATAATCACACGCTATTGTGGTTAACACAGCGCATTAAAGTTTAGGCAGTAAAAAAACGCCTACCCATCGTGTTTAGCGAAATATGAATTAACGACAGCCTCCACAGGAGGCTGTCTCGTCACACCACCAACGTCCACTCCCGTTCAACTTTACGAAAGATATTCCTCTTTAAAAAAGAGTCACAGTTTCACCACAAGGGAGAAGCAATGAATGCGTTAGCAAGAAAAGCGGCCTGTGGTGGACGCGCTGCTACGCTGCAGGTACACCTACCCTCCGGCAGCAACTACCGCGCGAGCAGACAGCGGAAGGGCAAGGTTCTCCCTGCGCAAATATTTGAAGAAGCCAGCGAGCTGGCCGACGACTTTTAAATGCGCCCGTTGCGCTCCTCGCGCCATCTCGCTGGTAATGAAGAAACGCTTATAAGCGCCTGCCGTCTCTGAGTCCTGCCAGCGGTAAAGGGTGTGTATATAACGCTCGCGGTGAGCTACCTGAAGAATCTGCGCTTTGTGGCGTAGTGGTTAGCGCCACGTGCAGCGGAGAGAGAGGTCGCTGGTTCGATTCCGCGCTTCGGAAGCTTTTTTCTGAATTATTTTTCTTGGGAACTTTTATACATATACACATACTTATACATATGCGGTGCATGACGGCGGCGGCAAAAACCAGACGAGACTGTCTATGTAATTGATATCGCAATAAAACGAGAATCTCTCACGCTCTCGGTGTTCAAGCGAAAGCGTCACGCACAACAACGCCGCCTCCGCCATCAGCGAACAGTGGAGGTCGTTCCGCCTCCAACCGGTGCAGAAAAAAGAACCCTATTCGCCTCGCGCCACTTAAACACGCGCGCGCGAACCCCAACCCATTAAAAGGGCACCAGCCATAACGTGAAGTCAAGAGAGTGCTCGTATTCGTATCCATAGTCTTCGAGCTTTGCAGTGGCTGCCATGTCATGCTGTGAAGGTTTTCCCACTGAGGAACTTCCGGTTATTCCATTATACACACTTTCAAACTGAAACTGCGTGTGTTAGCGGATTTAGAGGAGGATTAAAAAAAAACTGTTTTGTTTGTAGTTTCGTCGTAACCACAAACAGCTAGAGGTGTGGAGAGAGCGGTCCTTTAGTTAACAATCCCTTGAGAATGCCCCGTCTACCACGCAGCTCTTGTTGTTTAGGTCCCGTGTGCACCCTTTCAAAATCTCTGAGTCATTGAAATCATGCAGTGACGACCGACAGTGACGTCATGGGAAATAAATATGCGCGCGCGCGCGCGCGCGTGTGTGTGTGTGTTGTGTGTGTGTGTGTGTGTGTGTGTGTTCATACGACGTAACGGCCAGTAATATTCAAAGAGCGTCAGTATATGATATCAGAAGTTAGTGTGTACAGCAAACGAAATGTACAGGCTGTTTAACACTTAGGGGAAAACTCGGAGCGCTTTGCACTGTGCTCAAGAGTTTTTCCCTGAGTGTGAAACAGCCTGTACATGTAATGTTAGCGTTCAAGAATGTAACATATATACCAACTAAAATAATGACAAATATTAGTGAGATGTGCTATGACTTTAAAGTATACGTTATCCTAACAACATCTACTAATTTTTTTTCAGTTGCAAGTAGCACTGTACAGAGTCACAATTTTTACTTTTTCCCTCTTGCCGGGCGCTTTTCGACAGATCCTGCCTAACCAATGAAAAATAACACAACGGACTGAGCACCAAAACAACCGCACTAGTGTTCTTTCTTACCCCTCGACACCCACCACACCCTCAACCACAGAACATGAGCTCACCGCGCACCACGAATTATGATGTGGTGAGTGCGCTCTACCGTGGCTGAACGACCAGCACGGAAGGCGCGGTCGACCCTAATGAGAAAGTACTACCCCGGGACACACTTCGCTAAAGCATTGTTGTGTGACTTGACACCAGGTCACGAGCGGGTGCCAATGCGTCCAAAGGAAACCGGATACACTAAAAATAACAAAAAGCAAGAGGAATATATAATGTATCACCTCTCCATCGTTCCACTGACCCTGAGTTATGAAGGAGCCATGCGTAGCTTCGAAGGTCAATTAATTTCTCGTGTCTTTCAGGAAACTACTTGCCTATTGTGTTCTTGCTCTTTGCTGTCATTCTAGAGAGAGATTGTATCTCCGAGTCTTTTTTTTTTCATTTTCTTTGTTTCGTCTCAGAATTACGGAGACTTACATACGAAGAGCAGGCCACTTTCCCGCCACACCAAAACAAATTGACTCTCAGTCGGGTTCGCGTTTCCGGAATAATATGCCGGAACCACAGAATGCTGTTTCCACGGTGTCCCTCCCGGCATTCCGGCTAAGTGAAAATGCATCGAGGGAACGCTGTAGGTCATCAGCGATCCATTTGGGATGAAGCCTTTTGTCACCGCATGCGTGCCTGTGTAGTGATTTATGGAGAGTTCGTGGTGGCAACACCAGGCTTAGCCCAACGCATGACTGAAGCTATGACAGTGGTAAGTCGCTCTCTGAATAAAAAGAAACGAACGGAAGAGAGGACGATTGATGCACTCGCCTGAATTATCACCAGTTGGTACGCAATTTCTCTCGCAGTATATTGTTAGAGTGAAGCTTTACAGCGAAAGCTCTTATCAGATCACAACAGCATGGGTCGTTGTCCGCCGCAGCCGCCTGCGTCCGTAACCACTAATATGCTAAATACCAAAAAATATCCAGGGCCAGATGGATTTGAACCCGGTCCCCCTGCATGGCAGTCCAATCTTCTATTACAAAGACACGCTGATGCTCGAAACTCCATGCAAAAAGCCCTATACAGGTGTGATGTCGGGCAAGGAATTGCGTTAACATGTGTAATATGGAGTGGCAGAAGAGTGCAATAACAACCAGGCGTCACACAATGTTAATAGCGCAACGAGTGTATTGTTTAAAGCTTCCCACCCACTACAAAGTGGTCAACCACAATTCGTCGTCATCAGCCGCATGAAGCTCCAACAAAGTGCACGTAATGTGTAGCAGGTGCCATTCTTAACCGCAGAAAGAGGAATAATGGCGTATGGTTGCTTCCCTACTTCAACCAAATTATTATTTGGGGCGTAGTGGATACCTTTCATGTGTACTTGTATTATTTTCCCCAAATACTTTAGAACGGGCCTCTAGAAAGGCCGCTCTTCCAGCTTTCGCTGTGACGTGCTGCGCGCTCCGCGCAGGCCTGGCGTTTCTTTAGGCTGGTGACCCTTCCTTCCACAGCTTGGCAAGCCACTTGTGCGCATTGAGTCCACACAGTGTCCAA
>NC_051186.1:11982833-12006937 GCF_013339695.2 Rhipicephalus sanguineus
TGGTGATAGCCAAACTCGCGAAATATTAGAATATAGGCAGAGGCCTCGCCGCTCTTTTGCGGACTCGTCCGAAACGCTGTGCGGTAGCAACGAGCTCGATTGTATTTGTATGCCGCGCGCTTGAAATGCACCGGCATGGGTTGGCGGGTGCTTCAGCTAGCCGACATTAGCTGCGATTCGGAACTCGCGGAAATTCGTCGCCGTGACCTTCGGCTTCCTCGACGCTCGCTCGTAAGCAGTTCGCCGCCGTCGAGGCGTCGACCCCGCTTTCGTCGCTGCACATTACTAGTGCGCGCTGAAGAATTGGTGGAAATTGGACGCCGTATCGTCCGGCGTCCCCTTCGCTCGCTCGCTAGCAGCCTGGCGCCTTTCGTGGCGTCGGCTTCGCGTTGCGGCTGACGGGCTTGCTCGAGTTGTACGACGCCGCTCGCAAAAAACTCGCCGCTCGTTGGGGCACGGTGGTTGGCGGCGCCTCGGCGTGATGGCTGCGGCCGCCGCACTTGAAGTGTTTGTTGCGCTGCTGTGGCTTGAAATGCGTCTTTGATGACGTATGACATCATGGTGAAATTATTTACATGCCATATTTTAGACGTGTGTTTTATTTAAGCATTCGACACTATCAACCACCACATTCTTTTTATGCAGCTTCAAGCAATAGGCGTAACTGGTCCTGCACTATTATTAATAAAAAATTACCTACTCAATAGAAGCCAAGTTGTCAGTCTGTTAGGTCATAAATCTATACTTAAAGTAACAAATATAGGAGCACTCAAGGTTCTATTCTCGGCCCACTTCTTTTC
Source organism: Rhipicephalus sanguineus (assembly GCF_013339695.2). Taxonomy (NCBI): domain Eukaryota; kingdom Metazoa; phylum Arthropoda; class Arachnida; order Ixodida; family Ixodidae; genus Rhipicephalus; species Rhipicephalus sanguineus. Next base: position 11,983,634 of record NC_051186.1, read on the forward strand.
ATTTTACATAAATGATTTGCCATCTTGCCTTACCAGTTCAGAATGCTTACTGTATGCAGACGACACAACAATTGTTTAACACTGATAAATGCCTCCAATCTCTGACACAGAAGCTAAATGATGACCTTTCAGGCTTGGCTGCTTGGTGTATCCATAATAAATTACAAATAATCCCACTAAAACGAATTCGTTGTTTTCCACTCTCACCAACGTGAACATAATTATATCCCGCCAATATTTCTAAGTCAATTCGCAATTGAAGCAGACGATGAGGCGACCTTCTTGGGAATTAACTGGACCGTCATTTGAAATTTCATTCGTATGTTGCATACCTGCGAAAAAAAATGGCTTACGGCATACGTGTTCTAATAAATCCCGCGATATATTTTCCAAACCCACATTACTTTCATTGTACTACGCTTTTATTCATTCTCATATTAATTACTGTATCACATCTTGGGCAATACCTACAACAGTCATCTCGTCTCACTTCAAACTATGCAAAATCACTCTATTAGAATACTTGCCCACAGTCATTATCGCAGTGATGCTAAAGCACTCCTGCATGCCAAACATCCTAACAATCGAGAACACTTTCAAATATAATCTAGGAATACTATTTTTCAAGCAAATAATAAATCAGCTTCCTTTGTTTATAATCCCTCCATCAAGTCTAGAGAATACAAACTTGACAAGGTTTGCACAAAATCACAATTTTATCTTACCTATAGTTAATACTAACTATGGCAAACAAACAGCCCACTTCACTAGAATCTATTCTGTAATACTATACCTTCAGGAATAAAACCTCGGAATCAATCGGCATATTCAAAAAGATATGAAAACTTTCCTCTCATCCATTCCATAATCTGGATAGTTTTGGTCACTTCTATTACTCCTGCTCCCTTTCGTGCCTTCTCGCAACCTAATGTTAACGCAGCATCGCATCATCAATCTACATTGCTGATATCAGATGTCTCTGTTTAGTTTTTTTTTCGTAGTTTATTTTTTAACATTTTTCACCATGGATTATCTGAAAACTGTTAGGAGAGTTGAGTTACCTCTATTTTTTATGTTGTCTAATTTCAGTTTTGTTGCTACTTTCTGCTAATGATTTTCTTCAGTAGAACTCCTTTTTTTCTTTTTTACCTGCGATGTATTTTATTACCTGTTTTCTGCACCACTGTTTGCTGCACCAATTAATTGTTTCTATATTCACTACTGTAGGAGGTCCCGATTCAGTCTCTGAATATGGGACCTGCTTCTGTATACACAAATTTTGTAATTGATTCGATAACTAAATAAAACGATTTCTCATTCTGATTTCACCTTGCACATATTTGTCATGTACGTGCGTCTTCATCCCTTCTGTGACGTGTCGCAGAATATTTGCAATATTTTTGTGCTTTGCAGGGGTGAAATTATTTGCGTGCCATGTTTTAGACGTGTTTTCGTTCACATTGCACGTATTTGCACAGTTCGTGCGTCTGCACCCTCGCTGTCACGTGAATAAATATTTGCAATATTCTTGTGCTTTGCAGGATGCAGCCGTTGCCCACGACGAGCAGAATGCTGTGTGCCCTGGCGCGTACAACGCCTGCCATCTATCGCTTCCGTTGGAGCAGCTTCACAGAAAGGACTGTACGAGATATGACAACGCGGCTGAACATGTATTGGACATTTTGTAAGGAATTCAATGGAAGAAGCAGAACTTCATATGTATAGAAAAATAAACGTTTCATTGTCTCACTTTTGTCTTTGTTGTCGCATTGAATGCGAAAGCAGTGACATACGCATTACTAAATATTCTTTTGCGTGTTCTTTTCCGCGGCATTTGTTGGTCACCGCGGAAACACGTGAAAAAAGTATTAAGTCTTGCGGAGAGTAACTGTAGAAATCATCCCTGGGATAAAAAGTTCATCCGAATGGAGCGTTTGAGTGGACCGACCGTTGGTCCTTGCGAGGTGCAATTGCGAGGACTAACGGTTGCCCGGTAAGGTGTAAATGTGAGGACCAAATGTTAGTCCATTGAGGTGATCTGGGGGACTAACAGTTTCCCGGTAAGGTGTAAATGTGAGGACTAAATTTTAGTCTATTGTGGGGACTAACTGTTAGACCCGGTGCCGTTAGTCCTTAAAGGGATTAATGGTTGTGGCAGCCCCATTAGTCCCAAAAAGGACGAACCACACACCCTTTAACACCCTTTGCCTTAGAGTGTAGGTCAACAAAAAATCCCGCCATCTTCCCGTAAAGGGAACCCTGAGTAGTATCAACGCTGGTAGTATGCGAAGCAGCCATGAGTCGACTTTAAGATTTCTGTAAATGCTTTTTCTTCATCACTGTTCATGGTCCTTCTTTCTATTCGAGGTTCCCCTGATGTTGTTACTCGTCATATATGAATTTAAGCTCATGGGAACGGTTGCCCTGATGTTGTTACTCGTCAGTTAAACTTAGGGGAACGTTTTCCCTTGAGTATAACGGCCTTGTGGTGCGTAAAGTATAAAGTTAACGGCTCTTGCTGCAAAGGTTGCAGCTTGAAGTTTGAGAATGCGATGTCAACGCGCCCGTTTCGCTTCGGCTTCGCGAGCCCGCCGCTCCGGATCGGCTGGGGCACTGGCTACGTCGACGCGACGCCGGGGAGAGAGGCCTCGTTCATAAGCTGCTTCGCGTCTAAGGGTACCTTGCATGATTTATGGTGTAGTGAATACCTTACATGATTTATACTACAGCACGCGCCGCAGTAAAGCGAGCGCTCCATCGCACGCCCATATATCAGGCAAACACTCCTTTCTGCACACCATGTGCGAGCTCTCCTCTCGTGCCAACACTCTGTTCTCTTCTTTGTTCCATATACATCTAGTGGCACGCCGGGGAACAGGCCTCGTTCGTAAGCTGCTTCGCATCTAAAAAGCAGGAGGGCGGGTCTCGAAATTATTTCAGAGCTTTCATTTTCAGGTTCACAATACTCAGAGAAAACCTATCTTGACATTGGAGCGAAGGCTACGGAGGTGGGGCTTCCGTACTTTCGTGTTGCTCCGCAAGTAGTACGGCAGCTTGCGGCTTATTTCGGCTTTGCTCGCTCGCATCGTTCACGCGTTTAGAAAAAAACATACAGAAAAAAAGTGAATGGAAGAAACTCTTCGATTGTTCAGTGTACATACATTTTAGTGTCATATTAGGAGTATATTTCTTGGAGAACTAAACAGCGCTTTTGCAGCTGCACCCTGACCCACTACATCATGTCCACCATGTATACTTTGGAAAACGGGCGTGCTGAAAAGGTGGTTCTGTCTAAGTAAATGGTAGAGAACGAAGGCAGTATTGCAAAGTTAACACTAACTGTGTTTTACCTACGACTTCCCGCAACTGTTTGAACTTTATAATAAATAAAACAGCATTTATTTCAGCGAGGCAAACGCGGAAATTATGAGTAAACGTAAGTACTTTATTTGGGCGCGGTAGCAGGCATGCGCTTCGGTTCTGTAGCTTCCACAGTGCTGTCAAGAAAAGTTGTCGCCGAGTATAAAGCTAAATCCTTAGATGCGTCATCAAACGCGAAAATTGACTGTCGGCGTCGGCATCCCGCGTCAGCGGCGGCAACACGAGTGAGGCGAACAATCGTCATTACGTGACAACGTCCAAATATAACGTCATCATGACGTCACGATCGTCAAAATTTCTGACGTCATTACATGACGTCGTCGCTCGGTCAAAGGTGGGCTGATCACGGAGGCAGTGCAAAACCAGATGAGGCGCAAAAAACCTGCAATGCCTCCCATCCTTGAGGCAGTGCAAAACCACCGTAGGTGCAGAAGGCATTCGGAGTGGGAGGTGGAAGATCAATACATGGACTGAGAAGAAAAAAAGAAGATGGCTTCGAGTCGTCTTAGGCGAATGCATAAGGGGTCCTGTAAGTTTTTATAGTCTTTATGTGTTCCTTCAGCAGCCAAATATTGTAACTAAAATGTGAGCAGAAAAGTGTTAAAGAAGCGATACTTCTGTTGCTTGCGGGTGTGGTTCTTTATAACACTCCCGAAAAGTTTTGTCGCAGTTTGAGTAAACGACAGCGGGAACAAGTATTATCCCATTTATGAATGCTCCGCGTTCTTCTCCTTAGTCCCTCAACCCCTTCAGGAGTGCACGGCAGTAATCAAAGCTGTCTGATCACCCCACCGATCCTCCCTGTAAAAAAAAAACATGGCTGATCCCTCCGTCATAGGAATCGGTATAACACGAAAGTGAAACGTGTCTTCACAGAAGTAGTGCTTATGATATATGAGAGCTTGTACAATGTCTATTCGTGTTTGCAGCTATAGCACCGTTTGACGTGGATGGCACCCATGTTGACAGCATTCTCTATCGCGACGACTAACGCCCATGATCATGATTAAACCATTGTGGTAGCTGACGGTGCGAACATATATTTGGACACAGCGAATCGTGAATCCCGCGTAAGGATGATATCACAAGCTCTAATCAACATTGGTACCCGGTATGCACTTCTTCAAGCGTCGTCAATTAAGGGAGAGAAAACGGCACGGTGTGCGCTTTCTAGTAATGGGTAGCCGACGCCTGTGCTCATGCATACATAACACACACTGCACTTCAACGCAGGGGAGGTAGAGGTTCGTAGCCTGAGCGCAAACGCGTGCGTCCTCTGGCCTCTGTCTCGCACGCGCTGCTCTCGCTCCACCAAGGCACGACATTCGCCCGTCGAAATCGCGTCCTTTCTGCAACGCATATTGCAGCAGTTTGTTAGTCGGTGCTCTGCAATTGAAGCAGTCGGCGGCAGAGAAATCCCGTTCGTGCCCGTGGAAGCTGCACTACTCCGATGAGCCGACGCACGCTAACACGAATCCAAAGTGCAAAGAACGTAACGCGTCAAGGGTGCCTCGGCGACGCCAGCGCGGCCAGTCTACCTCTCTGGTATCGAGACGCTTTAACCATGACCTCCGATATCACGTGCAATCTCGAGTAAGCGCTAGTAAGTGTCGATCGTGAAGCATTACTTCTTTTCACCTCTCACAGACGGCGGCACCGCCCCGCTCCGCCCGCCGCGAAACAGAAGGTGTGAAAGATATAAGGCGCGTTCCGCGCCGTGCCTAGCATCTCCCGAGTTGGCTTAGTCGGTAGAGCGTCCGGGCGCTTGCCGTCGCGGCCGCAACGTCATGGGTTCGATTCCCAGCGGGGTATCTTTTTTCTTGGTTTTTTTCTTCTCACCCGTTGGCGTCCATTTTATCAACGTCATATCCGTGACGGATGTACTTGGTGGACCCCGGCATAAAACACTTTCGTGTTAAAAAAGCACACAAACTACAATTGTAACTATGGGTCCATGAACATTCGGTTGCCCACCTTTCAGAGGAAAAGACTCACAGGATCTCTTATGCCTTCGCCCTAGAAGACTCGAAGGTGAAAGCCATCTTTTTTTTTTCTCAGACGATGTACTGATCCCTCCCCCCCCCCCCCCTCGATCCTTCAATATCTTTCTGCACCTATACGTGGTTTTCCACTGCCTACATTGCCTATTTAGCAACCATAAAAATTCTCACGTAGTAATGACATTTTCATTGACGCTCAATTATAGACAGCTTTACCGATACCGGCCACCACGTGTCAGAATTATCGGCACGTCTGTGACACCTGACAAAGCGACTCGTCATCAGTAGTGACTACGTCCTGCTACGCCCTAAGAATAAGACTGAATCACCCTTTCAATGAATTTTCGTTTGACACGCATGATGCAACGTCACAGGAACGTTCGAGACCATTGATCAGACCATATCGCTACTGATCGCTTATAGTCTACGTGATTAGGGATCACTACCGCAATCCTCATTTAAGGAAAATTTGTTAGATGTCAGTGACAACACTCTCTAATTCTAATTGCGGCGGCGGCGGCAAAAAAAAAAAAATATCTATCACTAGTGTCTCGGTCCCTTAGCCTATTTTACAAAATAAAATTCGATCACTCTTTAAACAATATTTCCTTTGACACCCATGATACAACGCTATAGCAGAGTGCGAGACCATCGATCTGAGCATATCACTAGTGATTATTATTACGTCAGGGTGATTAGCCTCGCAATGGTGAATTCTGCGGTGCTCATTTCCCATTTTCTGCATTTTGCTGGAATAAACATTCATTCATTCATTCATTCATTCATTCATTCATTCATTCATTCATTCATTTAAGGCCAATTTGATACCAATGATGATACAATGGAAATACAACTGCGACTGCCATAAAAAATAACGTGATTTATGACTATTGACTCGGTCATACCGTGTTTTTATACACAAAAACTGAATTGCCCGTTAAAGGACATTTCGTTTGATACCCATGATGCAACTTTATAGGAATGTACAATGCCATCTATCTGAACATATCACTAGTGATCGTTATTACGTCAGGGTGATTATCCTCGCAATGGTGACTCCTGCAGTGATCATTCGATGACAAATTGTTGGATATTAATGAGTACACACTCGAATTATAACTGCTACTGCCATAAAAAAACGAAGTGATTTCTTATCACTAGTGACTCGGTCGTACCATATTTTTCCATTGTTGTTAACCTTCGGGATTCTCTCCCTGAGCCCGCGAGATGTGCGCCTCTCTCCAACGCCAGCATTCTCGGCCTCATTTCTCGCTTTCGGCTGAAAAAAAACCGGAAGCCCTAGGCTTCTATCCTGGAGGGACATCACTTCACCTTTGAGGGCCTTTTGACGAGCACCTCGAAAAGGCACGCCTCGCGTCAAGCACATTCTCTGAGTTTCAAAGTTTCAATCGTGGACGAGAAACGAGAGATACATTAAAATGAAAAACAAATGGTGAAGGTAAGTCGTTGGCGGCGCTAAACAATGACACCCGACACTGTAGCAATTTTTGTGGCCTTATGGTAAAGTGAAACTTGTCGGTAGTCCTTCGATGCAGGACTTTGCAGCTGATGTTTTTTTATTACTAATAGTAACTGTTGGGGTTTTACGTCCCAAAACCCCGATTTAATTATGATTGACACCGTAGTGGAGGTCTCCGGAAATTTTGACCATCTGGTGCTCTTTAACGTGCACCTAAATTTATGTACACGGCTTCGAGCATTCCATCTCCATTGAAATGCGGCCGCCGCGGCCGGGATTCGATCCAGAGACATTCGGGTCAGCAGTCGGACACCATAACCGCTAGACCACCATGGCAGGTCTTTTATTATCACTAAGCGTTTTTGAAATACGACAACGTCTGTCTCTGCTCTCAAGTGGCCACGAAGCATCGGATAGACGTTTTCCCGTGCTCAAAACCTAGTCCGAAGCATGCGCTACTGTGGACACGCCCGTCAGCCAAACAGATATCTGTGTGTATAGTCACGTGAAGACGTTTTTCCGAAAGTAAGATTTTTCGTGGCCGCAAAGTCTGTACCTAATTGTAGAAGCTTGTGTCTTTGGATTAGTTGGTGCGACATTTGAAGGTAGACGAGCGATGACACTGTGGCAAAGAAAACAAAATTAGGCAAGAAGATGGCCCACTTGAAAATAAGCGCCCATCCACAATTAAGGCTGCTGTCCTTACCGTTTAGCATCGTGTGTCTTCAAGTGGATGTCTCCGTGATTCGTTTTGTTGCCGGGTGATCAGCGCAACAAAGCCCTGATTCTTCATTTCCATCTTTTACTCAAAATTCACTGGTCTTACTCAATGAGTACTTACTGACGGATATTGAGGCAGAGTGCGTGAGCAAGACATGACGGTTTGGGAAAGCTACGTCGTAGTCATTGATTTTTGCTGTTTTATAGCAATATTAGTTCACTGGGAGGTTTTAAAAAAACAAGGCGCGTCAATTATTGCGAAGCTCTAGCGTGTAGAACAGCTGATTTGGGCTCAATCCTCAGAACCACAGGGATGATGGCACACATATGAAGTTCGCGACGATGGCTTGATGGGCTAGTTGTTATTGCATTTTAGAAAGGTTACAGCGCATGCAGACGGGGACAGAGTGAAGACTGTATCTTGCTTTTTCTTCACCCTGCCCCCGCCTGCGTGCGCTGTAACCTATATGGAAATGCGCTGTCGAGTACTTTTAGCAAAGCTAAATTTGAACACCTTTTAGCAGAGTAAACACCTACGTTGGGCGCGTTTGTGTGGGGCTAATAGACGTAATGTCGCACAATGCAATACACCTTTCGGAAGAAAAAAAAAAACAGGAAGAGTAACTATTTAGCAGTCTTTCGGTCCTATCTTCTTTTTTTATTAAACTTATGTTGCGAGACGCCGCCTTCTATTGATGGTCAAGTTAAAAGAATAAAAAAAGGCAGACACTTAAACATGCCGCCGTAATCATACGCTATTTTGGGTAATGAGGTTTAGGCAGCAAAAAACACCTACCTATCGTGTTTAGCGAAATATATATTAACGACAGCCTCCACAGAAGGCTGCGTCGTCACACCACCAATGTCCACTCCCGTTCAACTTTACGAAAGATATTCCTCTTTAAAAGAGTCACAGTTTCGCCACAAGGGAGAAGCAATGAATGCATTAGCAATGAAAGCGGCCTGTGATGGACGCGCTGCTACGCTGCAGAAATATCTGACCCCCCGGCAGCAACTACCGCGCGAGCAGACAGCGGAAGGGCAAGGTTCTCCCTGCGCAAATATTTGAAGAAGCGATCGAGCTGGCCGACGACGTCTAAATGCGCCCGTTGCGCTCCTCGCGCCATCTCGCTGGTAATGAAGAAACGCTTATAAGCGCCTGCCGTCTCTGAGTCCTGCCAGCGGTAAAGGGTGTGTATATAACGCTCGCCGTGAGCTACCTGAAGAATCCGCGCTTTGTGGCGTAGTGGTTAGCGCCACGTGCAGCGGAGAGAGAGGTCGCTGGTTCGATTCCGCGCTTCGGAAGCTTTTTTCTGAATTATTTTTCTTGAGAACTTTTATACATATATACATACTTATACATATGCGGTGCATGACGGCGGCGGCAAAAACCAGACGAAACTGTCTATGTAATTGATATCGCAATAAAACGAGAATCTCTCACGCTCTCGGTGTTCAAACGAAAGCGTCACGCACAACAATGCCGCCTCCGCCATCAGCGAACAGTGGAGGTCGTTCCGCCTCCAACCGGTGCAGAAAAAAGAACCCCATTCGCCTCGCGCCACTTAAACACGCGCGCACGATAGCGAACCCCAACCCATTAAAAAGGGCACCAGCCATAACGTGAAGTCAAGAGAGGTGCTCGTATTCGTATCCATAGTCTTCGAGCTTTGCAGTGGCTGCCATGTCATGCTGTGAAGGTTTTCCCACTGAGGAACTTCCGGTTACTCCATTATACACACTTTCAAACTGAAACTGCGTGTGTTAGCGGATTTAGAGGAGGATTTAAAAAAAAAATCTGTTTTGTTTGTAGTTTCGTCGTAACCATAAACAGCTAGAGGTGTGGAGAAAGCGGTCCTGTAGTTAACAATCCCTTGAGAATGCCCCGTCTACCACGCAGCTCTTGTTGTTTAGGTCCCGTGTGCGCCCTTTCAAAATCTCTGAGTCATTGAAATCATGCAGTGACGACCGACAGTGACGTCATAGGAAATAAATATGCGTGAGCGCGCGCGTGTGTGTGTGTGTGTGATAGTGTGTGTTCATACGACGTAACGGCCAGTAATATTCAAAGAGCGTCAGTATATGATATGAGAAGTTAATTAGTGTGTACAGCAAACGAAATGTACAGGCTGTTTAACACTTAGGGGAAAACTCGGAGCGCTTTGCACCGTGCTCAAGAGTTTTTCCCTGAGTGTGAAACAGCCTGCACATGTAATGTTAGCGCTCAAGAACGTAACATATATACCAACTAAAATAATGACAATTATTAGTGAGATGTGCTATGACTTTAAAGTATACGTTATCCTAACAACATCTACTAATTTTTTTCAATTGCAAGTAGCACTGTACAGAGTCACAATTTTTTTCTTTTTCCCTCTTGCCGTGCGCTTTTCGACAGATCCTGCCTAACCAAATGAAAAATAACACAAAGGACTGAGCAACCAAACAACCGCACTAGTGTTCTTTCCTACCCCTCGACACCCACCAACCCATCAACCCACAGAACCATGAGCTCACCGCACACCACGAGTTATGATGTGGTGACTGCGCTCTACCGTGGCTGAACGACCACCACGGAAGGCGCGGTCGACCCCAATGAGAAAGTACTACCCCGGGACACCACTCGGCTAAAGCATTGTTGTGTGACTGACACCAGGTCACGAGCGGGTGCCAATGCGTCCAAAGGAAACCGGATACCCTAAAAATAACAAAAAAGCAAGAGGAATATATAATGTATCACCTCTCCATCGTTCCACTGACCCTGAGTTATGAAGGAGCCATGCGTAGCTTCGAAGGTCATTAATTTCTCGCGTCGTTCAGGAAACTACTTTGCCTATTGTGTTCTTGCTCTTTGCTGTCATTCTAGAGGGAGATTGTATCTCCGAGTCTTTTTTTTTTCATTTTCTTTGTTTCGTCTCAGGAATTACGGAGACTTACCTATACGAAGAGCAGGCCACTTTCCCGCCACACCAAAACAAATTGACTCTCAGTCGGGTTCGCGTTTCCGGAACTAATATGCCGGAACCACAGGAATGCTGTTTCCTCGGTGTCCTCCCGGCATTCCGGCTAAGTGAAAATGCATCGAGGGAACGCTGTAGGTCATCAGCGATCCATTTGGTGATGAAGCCTTTTGTCACCGCATGCGTGCCTGTGTAGTGATTTATGGAGAGTTCGTGGTGGCAACACCAGGCTTAGCCCAACGCATGACTGAAAGCTATGACAGTGAGTAAGTCGCTCTCTGAAGAAAAAGAAAGGAACGGAAGAGAGGACGATTGGATGCACTCGCCTGAATTATCACCAGTTGGTACGCAATTTCTCTCGCAGTATATTGTTAGAGTGAAGCCTTTACAGCGAAAGCTCTTATCAGATCACAACAGCAGTGGGGTCGTTGTCCGCCGCAGCCGCCTGCGTCCGTAACCACTAATATGCTAAATATCAAAAAAATATCCAGGGCCAGATGGGATTTGAACCCGGGCCCCCTGCATGGCAGTCCAATATTCTATTACAAAGACACGCTGATGCTCGAAACTCCATTGCAAAAAGACCCTATACAGGTGTGATGTCGGGCAAGGAATTGTGTTAACATGTGTAATATGGAGTGGCAGAAGAGTACAATAAAAACCAGGCGTCACACAATGCTAATAGCGCAACGAGTGTATTGTTTAAAGCTTCCCACCCACTACAAAGTGGTCAACCACAATTCTTCGTCGTGATCAGCCGCATGAAGCTCCAACAAAGTGCACGTAATGCCTTACAGATGTGTAGCAGGTGCCATCCTTAACCGCAGAAAGAGGAATAATGGCGTATTGGGCGCTTCCCTACTTCAACCAAATTATTATTTGGGGCGTAGTGGATACCTTTCATGTGTACTTGTATTATTTTCTCCAAAATACTTTAGAACGGGCTCTAGAAAGGCCGCTCTTCCAGCTTTCGCTGTGACTGTGCTGCGCGCTCCGCGCAGGCCTGGCGTTTCTTTAGGCTGGTGACCCTTCCTCCACAGCTTGGCAAGCCACTTGTTGCGATGAAGTTACCTACACAAAGTGTCCCAAATATTATGCACCCAGGTTTTAAGAGGAATTGGGTTTCCGCAAGAAAAACTAGTACATCTTGTTCCCAACAGACTGGAAGTAGGCGCGAGTAATTTTTACGGTAAGGACTTTTAATTAGTTAATTATGATAAATTTTCTCACTTGAGTTGCAGTGCTCTAATATTCAAGGACATAAGTGCGCAATGGTAGGCATCACTCAAGGAGACTGAACTGCGATATTCTTAGCAACTTGTTAAATGCGTGAGCATTTTTTTTCTGGTAGATAAAGCAAGCTCACGAAATGACAAAAAATACCCCGTGACTATGCCCTCCCGGCATGTCACTTACCAACATAACTAACCCACTGAGCTAACCGATAGTTGTACCAGTCACAGTCCTTTGCAGCTGTCAAATTACACTGTTTCTCGATTTGGAAAATCATCCCATATATAATGATTCCTGTTCAATCTTGTTCAAAGCTTTTCGGTTTCGCTTTACGTGCAGGATCCGCGCGGTAGCATGCCAGTGGCGACACCATTCTGGATAAGGACAGAGCTTTTCTCTGCTTGACTGCCTTCAAAGCATGAAGTTGCACACGAATAAGCGTGTCATGGAGCCATCTTCCCGCCACTATAGCTAGCATAGCTGACGGTTCAAGGTCGCTTTAGAAAATGTCCTCTAGCAACTTTTCACTAACTGCAAGTCTTACGAGAAACCCCTCGTTCTCCCTTTTAATGTAGTGCATTGGGGCCCTGACAGCTTTCTTTAATAAATCAAAGAAATATAGTGAAATAGGACATTCCGTTTGAGCAGTCAGGATGCCCTGTTTTTTTTTTCTTTCAAGGGCGCTATATTTGCCTACAACCTAGCTCTTAACTTTCGCTTGAGTGCCACTTCGGAATCACGATGATTGTGCCACAACTTAACCTTAATTGAAATCTTAGCCTGTTTTACTAGCGCTATAAACGTGGGTACAACCACGGCTGTACTGGAAAAGCGCGCGTGCGTGTCCGCTTGCGCGCCTTTCCAGTCCGGCCGTGTTAACAACAAACAAGATTGAACTTCACGTTGCGTTGCAAGCCAGATTTTCTTAGTTTAGCGACACGTTCGTTTGCCATTTCATTCCCGCCATGTGTACTAATAGAGAGGCTTTAAACAAGGGTGACTATGCATATGACTCACGAGCAAACCAAACACCATTAGGTCTAGGGGAAGCCGCTGTGCATAATTCGATTGTGGCTCACTTGGGAGACCAGCCGAACGGGCCTCTCCCGCTGTGAAATACAGTAAATTACTCTTGTGCGGTGTTTTTTTTTATTTTATTGCCCACGGGCTGTGCGCTAGGCGTCAATGATTTATGAAATGCCAGCCTCTCAGGCGAGCTTAGATGCGAAGCACCGCGATAGCACTTCTTTTTTTTTTTCGGAATGACCGTTTGGAGGGTTAGCGTCTAGTGACACGAAACCAGTGTATGTCCCTCGATGCGATGCTCCGGTTTACAGGAATCCAAGCTATAGTCGCCGCTGTGAACCTTCACTTGAGATTTGGCAGACCCCTCTTCCCTTTTGAGATTTGCGTATCGGTTTATAGCGTCGGGGCGATCGTTTAATTGCGGCTATTTTCCAATATGCCCCGAGATTAAGCAGGCAGGTCGCTTCAGGGTTCGCTTGATTAAGCTGAGCTTTCCTGGAGCGATTGACGTAAAAATTGTCCGCTTATTTATGGTTTCGGGGTGGTGACATTAGGGTCTCGTAAGACAGAAACTAATCCAGCCGAACTTAAATTGGTGGGCCTTCTGCGAGTCCTTCGGTTGTGAGGTGACAAGATGCAGTGACATTATTAGGCAATATTGATTGTTATGTTAAGAAGCCAGCAATATATACTTTCCTAGAGCCGAGTTTTGCAAGCATTCGCTTACGCTCCGGGTATTGCAAGGGAAAAAGTGCCTTTATAGGGAAATACGTCTAGATTTATGGCGCCATATTTATTTTGTTATTGTATGCAGCCTTGCCTCGTTTTAGCGCGATAGCGTTAAAGAGCTCGTTTCGCAGAAATTCCGATGTCGGCGTCGTTGATCATGAGCGAGAAATTGGCGTCGTCCGTGGGCGAAATTTCGAAAAGAGATGCAACAAAATACATAATAAAAATTTTCGGCGCCAGGGGGAATCGAATCTAGGACTTCTTCATTGCAAGAAGACGTTCTGCCAGGTTAGCGATTGACCTGGCGATGCGAACAGTGCCGATTACGCAATGACGTTCTCCTCTTGAAGGCGAAGCTCAAGCATCCTCCAAGTTTTTGACCGCTAAGGCCACATGGGAGAACAAATAATGGACAGAATAACATAGACTACAAATATAAGTCTGGTTCTTTTGTGTACACTTTCTTTAGAAGAGCACTTGACACCTGTGAGGAGGCAGAGTATGCTCCATATATACTCTACAGCAAATATATGCCCTGTTTTAATTAGCTTTCATCCGTTCCTTTACCGACACACCGAAGCTCCTCTTCTTCACCCTCATGATATCTTCCTAATCTACGCCAGAATTCACTGACACTAAGCGCACTTCACGTTACGCGGCAAGGAGCTTAACACGTACTGACAGCTGCAAACGGTGTGCACTTTGAGCTTACAGAGCTGCGCCGACCCGCGGGTCCACGCTAAGAGACCGGATCCCCGACCGAATTGAGAGTGCACCGACGCGTGAAACAGAATTCGTTAACCTCGACCAGCCCGAGCCAGTGCCCGTGTCTTTCTAATTAAATGCATATAGCTGCGGAAAATAAATCGTGTGAGACTTCTCTATATTAAGACCTACGGAGTAATACATCTCCCTTTGTACAGCTTTCCTCCCATCCGCGGTATCAACCCCACACGCTATAGTGTGGTTCGCTAAGCCCCGTTTCTTTTGACCCCCACATAGAATCTTCCTTCCACAGAGCAGTTAACGAAGCAGGGGAGCATACACTCAGATTAATCACGTCACGCAGGTCGGAGAAGGACCGTTCCTTGTGCATCTCCGTAACTGAGAGTGGAAATGAGCTACAGACGCCCGCTAACTGTGCTAGCCTTCCCGCATTTCGTCCGCGTCGAGTGCTGTGCTTTTTCTTGTTCTATCTGTTTCTGTGTTACCTCGAATCAACGTCCGTTATGTCCGCTTATTTATTTTATTTATTTAAAGTACCTGCAGCGCACGAAGGCATTATTGCAGGGGGGAATACACAGGGTAACGTATGCTTACATAAATGGATAGCTATGAAAACAGGATCCACAACAACAACAAAAACAACAAAAAAAAACTATGAGCGTATTAGTATGTCTCTGAACGAAGTTTCAGTGCGACAGTCAACAATCTCCTGTGGAAGCTGATTCCACTGGGAGATTGTGTGTGGAAAAAACGAGTATAGGTATACGTTTGTTCTGCAAAAAACATTCTCTTATTTTTAGAGGGTGGTCACTTCTGTGAGACAAGAAATGGGGAGGTAAAATGTAAGATTCTTTATCTATTTTGACCAAGCCATGGAAGATTTTGAAAAGCATTTCTAATCTAATGTTTTTTCTACGTGTACTTAGTAATTCCCACCCCAACCTATCCTTTATTGCAGTAACACTAAACGTGAAGTCATAGTTAGAACTGACAAAACGGGCTGCACGGTTTTGTACCAGCTCGAGCATATTAGATAGGGTTTTACTCTGCGGGTCCTAAGCCACACAGGCATACTCTAATACAGGTCTGACGTTCGAAAAATAAAGTAATTCTCTGATTTTGGGAGGAGCTAAGCGGTAGTTTCGTTTAACAAAATTTAACATTCTACAGGATTTCGCTGTAACTTACTCAACGTGTTTAGTCCAAGTAATATTTGATGAAAAATGAACACCGAGGTATTTATAATCAGTTGCTCGCGTTAGCTGGACAGAGTCTAATGTGTAATCAAACAGGTATGGATCGTGTTTACGAGTGAAGGAGACGCATTGACACTTACTAGGGTTCAGAGACATACGCCACCTAACACACCAGTGCATGATACTATCTAAATCGTGTTGCAAGTACTCATGGTCAGAGACAGATCTAATGCAATGGTAAATCACACAATCATCTGCATATAGGCGCACTTTGCATGAAACATCTCGAGCAATATCATTGATGTACACTAATTATGCCGAAGTTATGTCCAAGCTAAACGATGGCGAATATGAAAAGTAAATAGTCGCGGCTGCTGCCATCTCTGTGCGGTCACCATTAATCTAACGTTCTAATTCGTAAAATTTTTGCGATCTTATGCTGATATCCTAGATTTAGACGAGTCGCCGGTTATTTGAACTTTGCCTTAGGAAGCATGCAACGCTAATGCACGGTGATGCACGGCAGGCGTGAAATACTTCCGATGTTCTGCAAGTACCGACGAGGTTCGGCGGCCGGAGAAATAGCTAACATGCAGCGAAAGCTATAAAACAAAGATATGATATGGCAATCAGATCGTGCTCTGGTGCGCGACGTTAACCTGTATTTTGTGGGTCGTCGTTCTCGTGATTATACTCATCTATGGTGGCACGGGAACGACAGCAGGGACGAGTGGGATCAAGAAACTGAGGGGAGTGCTAGCGGCCTAAGAAAAAATATGAAAGATATGCAGAAAGAAATAGACAAGGCGGGATGCGTGCACATTCGCAATATCATGCTTGTGCAATTATAGGTGTAAGTGTTTATACATGTACACCTATTCAAAAGCGATTTGAAACCGCACAAATAACGTGGTGAGATAAGAAGCAAGGGATTTTGTTCCATTATCGTTCTTTCTTGACGGATCGCGTGGCGTCCAGTATTGACAGCCGCTGGAGTCAGCCAAAGGCACCCGACCAGTCTGGACAGCCGGAAGAAGAAATGCGCCCCTGAGCGTTGCTGCAGATTTCCCGTCACTATTTTTTCCGTCAGACCGTTTCTGGAAATCTGATTAACTTAACACACACACACACACACACACACACACACACACACACACACACACACACACACACACACACACACACACACACACACACACACACACACACACACACACACACACACACACACACACACACACACAAACAAAATGAAGGTTGGGAAATTTTGGCGCCAGACAGTTATCTTAATGAGGACGCCGGCATGCTGAAAGGTTTAAAAACTCATTCTGCTATAAACCTAGTGTGAACCACACCCGGGCTAGAGGGGAGATGCGACGCACGGGCAAAGGAACGTGTGCACCGCCGCTTTGGTCCGGCTGGGACTGGACGAACGAGAAGTCCGGCGATAACTTCCGCAACAGGATTATGGCAATATTAGCCTGACCTGTTTAGTTCTATCTCATGTAGTTCCTTTGATTAGTTTATCATTGAAGTATGCAAATGATATTCGTCATGATTTCATACGTTATTCGAACTTTTGGAGTATCTAACGACCAGAGGTGCAGCGCCATCAAAAGATATTACGTTACCAGTTGAAAAAAAAAAACGCCACAAAAAATATAGCTAAATCACAATCAGAAGTTTCCAGCATCATATGGCTTGTTCTATATCATTCTTGAAATGCTGTCACAGAATAAGCGAGAACAGAGGATACCACGTAACGTGCGTTAATTCATTGCCTTATGGAAATGGGCTTCACTCAAACATACGCAGAATATAGGCGAATACATGTCTCCAATGATTGACTGTGCAAGTACTGGCGCTGCAGCCATGCATGCATGGGGATCTATCATATACATACATACACACGCGCGCCCGCACACTTACATGCAAACACACACGCACACGTGCACACCTATGCGTACCCACACAGAAGGCGGAGAACAATGAGAAGAACCCGACAGCTCTCACGCGTCGCCACAATACGTGAATGATTGATCGTGCGTCCTCAGCTATCCTAAACTAGAGCCAACACCGGACAGAAGCGGTGTCGGTAGCACGCACGAAACCTACTCGTTCCTACTGATGCTGATGTCGTGCAAATCGCAGAGAGATAACGGTATACCCTCATTAACGAGATCCTCACCGTCAAACAGGAAACCCGCACCCACTCATCCCATCTTCGAAGCTTGGAAAACAATACGCTGACTCATCCCTGTCACTGAAAGACTGGTGGAACGATGCGCACGTGTGCCCCAGGGACAGTTAAGACCACCGGCCGTCGCCCTCAAAAACAAGGAAGCCCCGCTCAGCGCACATTGTAAATCTCATTCAATAGATGGCGCATGAATGAGAGAGTGCTCACTGAGGCAGTGGTCTGAAACAAAGGCCATGGCTCTCAGAGACATCTGGCGAGCATAGCGGGCGCTTCCCCCTTCGTCTGCGCCCATTATATAGAGCGTGTGCCCTAAGTTTCGCGCTGGCGTTAAATGCATGCAGGCACGAAGGGACGAGACTTCCCGCGCTTTTTAACGGTGAGCTGGGTTAAAGGTGGCTGGTCCTTTTCTCGCCCAGCTAAAGAACCCTCTCTCATGTGGCACTCAGCGAGACAGGCCTTCCAAGCCTGCATAAATATATGACCCCCTCCGTTTTAGCCATTCCAGTGTAGCGAGAGACGAGAGAGACGTGAAGGCGGCCGGCGTCGCCGTGCCGTTGTCTCGCCGCTTTATTACTAGACTGAGCAGAGTGGCGGCGGCTGCAGGCATCCAGAACGCCAAGAGCGTGAGCGCGTTATACTCTGGCTCCCGTCTCGAGCCGTCGGCATGAGCTGCATGCGCGAGAGGCGCGGCGCGGTGACTGGAAAATGATGATGATGATGATGATGAAGGGCGATGATGATGACGCTACAGATTATCTCCCCCCCCCCCCCACACGCATATGAAACCGAAGTGACAAATATGGGGGCGTATATAGAAGAACAAAATGTCTAAAATTTACCCGGAAGCAATTCAACCACATTGCTGACATTGCGGCTGCCCGGAGGCTACCCCAGATCACATTCTTTGGGAATGCGAGGGAAACCCGCCTCCGAAAGCAATAGTGCCAGCTTCCTCCCTCGAGGCGCGGGAGTCACTCCTCTCATCAAATGACCAAAGTATTCAGAGAGAAGTTCTTAACTGGGCCGAAAAAGTCGTGGCGAACTAATTGCCACCACCATTCGAACCACCGGCAAGATGAATTCAAAGACGTCGCTGTGCCGTCAATAAAGTTGTTTTTCTCTCTCTCCGTGGGCAGTGCAGGTCGTCAACGTAAAGGGACCACCGGGAGCCAGTGGGCATCTGGCGGGCAGCTCTGGGAGCTGCGTAGCGGCCGAGAGTCGTGACGAAGGCAAGCTGTCGGAAGGAGCAGTTGGTGTCAAGGACATAGGTGTCGTAGCCGGGCGAAGGAAATCCGCTGGGCACGGCACAAACCCAATCCACGAAGATGACCGTTGTGCGCACTTTGGTGCAGGTGACTCGAGCACACAGTGGCGCGAAGGCGGGAGCCCTCAAGGACGGGAGAGTCAAAGGAACGTTTAAGTCGTCGTCGTTCCCAAACTCAAGCGACTCGGTGTATGGCGGATGTACGCAGGGTGCGGATGGGAGTAGTTCCAACGATTGCGCAGCGCGAATCGCGCTGCGTAATGTCGGAGCTTCGTGCACCAGCGCGGCCATCGACGGACGCTGGAACGCAGAGTGGCTCTGGATTGAATCAATAGCGAGACCGACTGTGGTTCAATCCGACGTCGAAATGTTTCATGCTGGCCCGAGTGATGGCGGCAAATGGGGAAGGGCGTCGGTGCTGCTGCAGTTGTCAAGTTCGTGGTCTCACTGTTCGTCCGATTGCTCTTGAGCGACATTTGCTTGTGAGAACGGATGTTGGGGACGACAGGAAGCGCAGTGGACCCACAGAGGCGGGAAAGTGCATCAACAGCAGTCGCTGAAAAACCTTGCGCGGCCGGTTCAGGATAGCACGCATGCGGGGTGGCAGGTTGGTTGTCTGCCTTCGTGGTCTGCTCGAGAATGATGGTGCTTGGAAAAACAAAAGCAGTTATCTGATATGGCAATTTCCCGTCTGTTGCAGCTACACACGGAGAAAAGGAATGGGACGAGCACCAATTTGATTGCATGGAGCAAAGTGGACGTCACGCTATTACGAAAAGCAAGTAAGGCCCCTCTCACTACCGTGTGTAGGGTTTACTATCTTTTTGCGGTGTACGGGTAACAGCACAAAGGTGAAGCGTGCTTGAAAACTTCATCAACATTCTGGTGAAGTTCAAGGGGACCCGCGTTCTTCATATTGCATGTAATTCGCGTGTGGGACTTGGTGTTCATTCAGGAGCGTAGAAGAGGTCCCGCGCGTGGGATCCCAGCCTCGGTGGCCGCATTTTCGGCAGGCGACGAAAATGCTTGAGGCCTTTTTACTTAGATTTAGGTGCACGTTAAGGACCCCGGGTGGTCCAAATTTGCGGAGTCCTCTACTACGGTGTCCTTCACAATGATATCGTGATTCTAGGACGTGAAACCCCAATAATTATTATTAATGTTCTGCACATTGCACAGAAACTTGCAGAAATGCGTATAAGGCATTCACTATCCGTGGTACAGGAGCTTGGTTGCATTTTTATTTATATACAAGCCCGTACATTCAGGTGCTCGAGTACATTAACAAAAATATGAATAGAAATTTCAGGATGCTGTAAGTAGACAGGATGTACGCGGTTTTGGTTCCCACCAGCAAAAACACTCATGTTCTGCCAGCATGTTTGCCGCATGGCTGTCCCGAACTACTTCGTACTGCCTTGAACTGCCCCGGCATTGCCCTGCACTGTCCGGCAATGCACTGACTACACAGTACTGCCCTGACATGACCGGCCCTGTCCGGACCGCCACTAACGTGACGTAGCCTCCGCCTCCCGCTTGTCGCATGCCTGTTCATTTAATACCGCAGGAGTGTTTGTCTGAGTAACATATCAAAGAGCACGTACCATGCGACGGCGGCGACGAAAATGCTTGAGGCCCGTTTACTTAGATTTAGGTGCACGTTAAGGACCCCAGGTGGTCCAAATTTGCGGAGTCCTCTACTACGGTGTATTTCTGACAATGGACAGTTGGGTGTCCGCAGAAACTCTGAGAACGCCGGCTGCCAGCCATTTCCGGTGACTGGCTGCCTGCGTTCGCGGAATTTCACAATTAAAACAGTCCATTGTCAGAAATCTGTCACATGGTTTTGCATGTCCAAACGACAATTGTCCTTGGCAGCTTGCAGCCATAGAGAGCCAAGGTCAGGCGTTTTCCTACGTTAATGACTAAGCAACGGTTTTGGTGTTGAAGATATTCAAGTAGTTCTACAAATTTTCTGGACCGTTCTTGCTCGTAATAATTTTTCCCCTCTTGAGTGCAGCTAATACTCTGCCTTGACCAGGTCCTGCCATTATTCTCACGAAAGTTTTCAAGCGCGAACCTTTAACAACTTTTAAATGAGCGTCATAAGTAACGAAAACATTTAATTTATGCAGACCCATCTCAATATCCAAGAAGTACCGACACTAAAAATAAAGCAAAGAGAAAACTAGGAGGCAGAAGAGCGCGTTGAATCATCCCCCTGAAAAATATAACAAATAAGCGGAAAGCACAGCTTTATATTGATCAACTCAGTGCAGACCTTCCTATCGGTTGCTATCTAAGCGAAGTAAGCGGAGATAGCGAAGATAGCGGAGCAATCCAGGCAGCCACAAAATCGAGCAGCAAGTAACCGCTTGCTTGTTCTACGCAGATCTCCAGCATTAACGGGGTCATCACTTGCCAACGCTCGTTGTGAAGCCAGCCAGCCGGCAGCGCAGCGCAGCACCTGGCCGAGTGCAAGTCATCCACCAGTGATCAAGCTGCAAACTGCGTCGGCGCTCTAGTGAGCGTTGACGTCACCGAGCGGCTACAAAAAGGGTTCCCCGGCGGAGGACGGCGTCATAGCGGAGCAATCCAGGCAGCCACAAAATCGAGCAGCAAGTAACCGCTTGCTTGTTCTACGCAGATCTCCAGCATTAACGGGGTCATCACTTGCCAACGCTCGTGTGAAGCCAGCCAGCCGGCAGCGCAGCGCAGCACCTGGCCGAGTGCAAGTCATCCACCAGTGATCAAGCTGCAAACTGCGTCGGCGCTCTAGTGAGCGTTGACGTCACCGAGCGGCTACAAAAAGGGTTCCCCGGCGGAGGACGGCGTCATAGCGGAGCAATCCAGGCAGCCACAAAATCGAGCAGCAAGTAACCGCTTGCTTGTTCTACGCAGGTACGTCAGTAGCTGCATACTTCGTAGTAGCATACTATACCGTACTCAGGCTGCTGGATTGCTCCGTTTATTGTCATTGCAATGTCTTCAAAGCCACCTTCAACGGTGAAGGAGGTAGCCAGTGCACTTGCAGAATTGTCGGATAGGCTCGACAAGCAACACGCTGAATTAAAGAAGGACATAACTAAAGTCATAGAAAAAGAGATTGCCTTCATCCGGAAGGGCATGGAATTCATTAACGAAAAATTTGAGATGTTCAAGACAGAAATCGCAGAAGTAAGGAAAGAACTTGTTGCAACCAAGACTAAGAACAAAGAAATTGAGAAAGAGAACGCTCGCCTTTTCAATGACCTGAAGGAAATGAAAAAAGAAATCGTTGACTTGCAGCAGCACAGTCGCAAGAACAATCTTGAAGTTAAAGGCATCCCAGTCGCACCAGGTGAAACCTTGTCTTAACCATGAAGAAAATTGCTGTCTGCGTCGAATCCGAAATTCAGGATTCAGACATTGAAGTAATTCATCGTGTTCCGACGAAGGATAAGACCAAACAAAACATTGTGGTTAGGTTTGCATCTCGCAAAGTCAGAGACAGGGTCCTGAAAGCAGCTAAAAACACAGACTAAACACGTCGTCCTTGGGTTTGAAAGACAACCTTCCCCATTTTCATTAATGAGCATCTGTGTTCTGCAAACAAAGTACTTCTGAGCAAAGCGCTGAATGCAAAGCGAGAGCATAAATGGAAGTTCACTTGGTATCTGATGGGAAGATACTCATGCGCAAAACAGAAAATTCGCGTGTAGTTCATGTGACATGTGCTGAGGACCTTGCCTCAGGTACAGTAAGGGTGAGGAAAAAAAACGGAACGATGGATTTCCCTCATTTTGATGCAACACGCCAAGGGCGTGATTTCTTATCACTGATTCACTGCAACCTGCGCAGTATTACTAAAAACCTAGACTTGCTCTTAAGCTACATATCTCAACATAACCTTTTCCTACGACATCATCGCGATATCGGAAACATGGCTTAGAAAGGGGTGAAAAGATAAAAATACCTGGTTATACCATGTTATCGCAACCAAGAGAAAGCATAGCACGTGGCGGTGGTGTCGCGCCTTTTCATACGGGACAACATAAGCTTCCATTATCTACCTGACTGTTCCTACAGCTGTCAAAGCGCTGAAACCCTCTTTGTGAAGCTTGAAAATGGCGCTGTTATAGGTGTGGTTTACCGTCCGCCAAACTCATGTGTTAACGATTTTATCTCTCTGATGGAAAGTGTTATGACCCTATAGTATCTGTCCACAGTCCGATTATTATTTGTGGTGACATGACATCGACCTGTCTAGAGATGCTTGCTACGACTATGTATTTTTTTCTGCAATCTTTCAACCTTAAGAACTGATTTCATCACCTACTCGAGTATGTGACAGGTCTTCGACGCTCATTGATCATATCTTATGCAATGTTGATCTTGATGTGCGGGCAG